>NW_028319451.1:300000-555000 GCF_062004578.1 Staurois parvus
GTATTCGTAGTGGCCAGTTCTGGTGTTAAACGCGGTCTTCCACTCATCCACCTGTTTGATCCGTACGAGGTTGTACGCCGCCCTAAGGTCAAGTTTGGTAAAGACTGTTGCCCCCTTAAGGCGGTCGAACAACTCAGTAATCAAGGGAATCGGGTATGCATTCTTAGTGGTGATTCGATTGAGACCCCTATAATCAATGCAAGGCCTCAATTCACCACCCTTCTTCTTTACAAAGAAAAAGCCCGCTCCTGCTGGGGAAGTAGACTTATGATTGTGCCCCCGGGAAAGCGCATCCGCATCGTACTCCTCCATGGCTTTATTCTCCGCAACCGAGAGAGGGTACAGCCTGCCACGTGGAGGAGTGGCACCGGGTAGCAAGGATATGGCGCAGTCGTAAGGACGATGAGCAGGTAAGGCACCAACGCGTACCTTATCAAACACGTCCTGGTACTCCCCATAATCAGTGGGCAACGCAGGGTCCGAGAAGGCACACAACACCTTAACCGGCCCACGGATGCACCCGGCCCCACACTGTGGAGACCACGAGAGAATCTCGGCCGTTCGCCAATTAAAGGTTGGATTGTGTGTCTGGAGCCAGGGATACCCCAAAACCACCGAATAGTGCGGAGAAGAAATCACCTGGAAACAGGCCAACTCCCTGTGAACAGCCCCAATAGCTACTTCAACTGGCATAGTCCCGTGGGTAACCTGCGGTGGTTGCAGGGGCCTGCCATCTATCGCCTCGAGAACCAATGGGGTAACTCGAGCCTGCAGGGGAATGGAGTGCTGGGCAGCAAACGAGCTGTCCATAAACAACCCGCCGGCCCCAGAATCTACCAACGCCTGGGCCGTCATCGAGCCCTCCGCCCAAGAGAGGACAACGGTGATCAGTGGCTTATCCCTGCGGAACGCCGGGGACGAGGAGACTCCACCCAAGATCTGTCCCCGACAGGATCTCAGGTGCGAGCGTTTCCCGGACGGACCGGACAGGACTGCCAAAAGTGCCCACCAAGACCACAGTACAGGCAGCGACCCTCCCGACGCCTAGCGGCCCGCTCTCCCTCGGAAAGGCGAGCAAACCCCAGTTGCATGGGCTCGCCACCAGACAATCTATCCCCAGGAGGCGTGGGAGGAGAGGGAGAAATGGGTGGGACAGAAAACGCAGGTGCCAGTCGATTGGAAGGCCTCCGCAGGCGTTCCTTGAGTGAAGGCCTCTACCTGAGCCTGGTATCAATCAGGATCAGGAAGGAAATTAGTGCTTCCAGCTCCACAGGCAATTCCTTGGCTGCGATCTCGTCCTTCAATGCATCAGAAATACCCTGAGAAAACGCAGCCACCAGAGCCTCATTGTTCCAACCCACCTCTGCTGCCAGGGTACGAAACTCTATGGCGTACTCGGCCACGGTCCGTGAACCCTGATGCATAGACATGAGCAGCTTGGCAGCCGAGGCGGAGTGAGCCGGTACGTCGAATACCCTACGGAAGGCATCGACAAAACCGGAAAACTCGTGAATCACTGGGCCATTCCTCTCCCATAAGGGATTCGCCCAGGCCAAGGCCTTGTCTGAGAGTAGCGATATTAGGAAACCCACCTTTGACCTCTCAGTCGGAAAAGCGTGGGGTATTAATTCGAAGTAAATCCCCACCTGGTTGAGGAACCCAAGACACTGACTCGGCTCACCCCCAAAGCGCTGTGGGGCTGAACCAGTCATACATCTGGGCGCTGCGGGTGCCGCAGCAGCCGCGGCGGTAGGCGCAACAAGCGGAACAGCAGCGGGAGCGACAACCAGAGTGACAACCGGTCTAATTACACCAGGAGTAAGGTGTGCGGTGCGTGCCAGCAGAGTTTGCAACGCCTGAGCGAACTGATCCAACAGGAGATCCTGTTGATCCAGTCTGGCGACCAACATTGGAAGTGAAGGCGTACCTGCACCGTCAGGATTCATGGCACTTGTGTAATGTCAGGCACGGCTATGGAACGGACAGGTAGGCCTAGTGGCAGGGTAACGCACTGGCTGACGACAACCACCACCAACAGACCGAAGTCCCTCAGGGCGCGGAGTCTAAGTCCCAGGCTGCCCTTCACCAGGGCCCCTGATGGTGGGAATGGACTTGACGCAGCCAGGAACCAGGTCGCGGCCCCTGAGACACCCCGGCTGCGGTAATGGCCGCCGCCAATGGCGTGTAGCTGGTGAGAATGACAATAGCGTAGTCAGGCAAGCCGGGTCGACAACAACGGGACAAACAGTACAGAACAGTAGACAGAGAATCACAGGTCACGGGCCGGGTTCAGCAACGGAAGGTCAGATCGAAGGAAAACACAGAGAATGGTCTTAGTCACAAGCCGAGTCAGAATACCAGAAGAGTCACGAACGTATACACAGAGCTGTAGCAAGACAAAGACACAAGTGCAAAGAGCATGTGCGGATCACAGGCTTATATGTACTCAGCCACACCCCTCTGGGGGATGGACCTCAGAGACCTGAAGGCATAAAAGCTTCCCACCATGCTCAGCAGAAATCCAAGATGGATGCCAGCACATGGAGTAACATAACCTCTGGGAAAAAGTAGGACAAAGCATTTCCTGATTGGACAATTTGGAGAGCGTGACAACACTGTGCTGCCTCTCCATCTCTTCCAATCAGAAAGCCCTCTGCATTCATTGAGAAAACCCCGTCCACTGCTCTACTGACACCATCCACTGCTCTACTGACACCGTCCTCTGCTCTATTGACACCATCTTCGGCCCTAATGAGACCGTTCTTTGCCCCACTGACACCATGCTCTGCCCTACAGACACTGACACCGTCTTCTGCCCTATCGCTATGGTATACTACTCTACTGACACTGTCCACTGCTCTACTGACACCGTCCTCTTCCCCACTGACACTGTCTTCTGCCCCATAGACACTGCCCAATGCCTTACTGACACTGTCCAGTACTCTACTGAAACCTTTTTGATGAACTGAGCGGTGTTGTGGAGAGGTAAGTACTTACACACTTCTTTTACAGGTACAGCTTTTCTAAGGAACTCTAGAACAATGTCAGGGTTACTTTATATTCCATCTAAAGTAATAAGCAGCAAAATGATGTGTAGCCTGACAGCTTGAGCTACAGTTAACCATGACATGGGTACGTCTCTTCTCTCCTTCTTTAGGGTAGGTACTTTAGGTGCTTGTAATGGAATTCTCACTAATAAAGTCCTTTGGGCACCTAAATTGAGAAGAGTTCTTGTGTGAATACTATCAGCTTGAACAGGTACCACAGGCGAGAGGAATATCAGCTTGACTGAACTTTACCAAAAACAGGTGAAGTATCTGGTCTCCTTGTCTGGACTTGTATCCTTCTTCTTCTACAAAGCCTTGTATCCGATGACAATTTGAACGTTGGTGGAGATCTCTCTCTCGAATGGCGGCACTCGATAAGGAGGTGCCTTAAGGTGTCTCTTTGACGTATCAGATGAGAGTCTTCTCAAAGGCTCAGTCCTTCCCTTTTTTTTCTAGTATTATTTCTCGAATAGAAGCTATTTGAAGTAGTCAACAACCTGACCGGCTCTCTCACCTGGAGTCCTATGAAGTTTCTCTACCACTTCTGCAAATTCTCCTTTCCCTTCCACAGATGCAGACAAACTAGTGGCTGAACCTCCAATTATCAGTCCATATCCCGGCCCGGTCACTACCTCCTGGGAGTTTTGGGTCTACACTAGCACAGTAGGTCTCTGTCTAGAGTTCGGGGGGTTTGTGGTTTTCCTTGTTTGTTATCATCAGACTGTTCTTGGTACATCCTATTTATCAATACAGTCAGCATTGCTTGAGTTGGTGTCTCTTTATTTATTGTCAGGGGTGTGTCCGAGTGCTACACATACAGCCAATCAGGCGTCCTCACCCCAGTTTAGGCTCAGAGGGGGTTTCTCTACAGCGCCTCCTACAGGGGTGCACTACACTACCTCACATGCATACATGTACTAACGAGGGGCAATTTATAAATGAGCCGATAAACCTTCCAGCATGTCTGTGGACTGTGGGAGAGAAACGGAGTACCCGGAGGAAACCAGTGCAAGAACATAGCTTAGTAGTTAGCCAATCTGCACAGGGCGGCACAGTGGCTTAGTGGCTAGCACTTCTGCCTTGCAGTAGTTGATTCATGGGTTCAAATCCCATGGCATCTCCTGTATGGAGTTTGCATGTTCTCCCTGTGCTTGTGTGGGTTTCCTCCAGGTACTCCGGTTTCCTCCCACATTCCAAAGACATGCTGGTAGGTTAATTGGCTCCTGTCTAAATTGTCCCTAGTAGGAACCTTAGGCTCTAAGCATCTTGAGGGCAGGACTGATGTAAATGTGAGGTATAGGTCAATTGTCAGCACTTAATAATGACTTAGCAGTACAACTGTAAGTGTAAAAACTGATCAAATAATAGAAACATCAAACATGATCAGTATACAGGCTAGCACCTCATACCTCCAATGGAAGCACTTCAATGTGACAGACAATCTACATGTATGCACTGAAAGCTCTAACCAAAGAAAACACAAGCACTTAAAATAACAACTTGAACAAAATGCATGCCCCAGAGGGCGATGCTGCACTTGTGAGAAGGCACTTAGATCCCCCAATCAGTCCCAATGCAGAAACATCGCAGTAGCCCCAAATTTGGTTCCTTTTAAATACAACAGGAGACGGTCAGAGACTGCAGATGTCCCACAGGACCAATATAACTATTTATATTCCATATCAGTGGGATAATCTAGAAGCTGGAAATCTCAGTATAGACACCAGTGATCTCCACTAACTTCCGGCTCCCGTACTGATCGACTGCCCTAATAGAATTCTCACTAATAAAGTCTTTTGGGCACCTAAATTGAGAAGAGTTCTTGTGTGAATACTATCAGCTGGAACAGGTACCACAGGCGAGAGGAATATCAGCTTGACTGAACTTTGCCAAAAACAGTTGAAGTAGCTGGTCTCCTTGACTGGACTTGTATCCTTCTTCTTCTACAAAGCCTTGTATCCGATGACAATTTGAACGTTGGTGGAGATCTCTCTCTCGAATGGCGGCACTCGATAAGGAGGTGCCTTAAGGTGTCTATTTGAAGTATCAGGTGAGAGTCTTCTTAAAGGCTCAGTCCTTCCCCTCTTTTTTCTTGTATTATTTCTCGGATAGAAGCTATTTGAAGTAGTCAACAACCTGACCGGCTCTCTCACCTGGAGTCCTATGAAGTTTCTCTACCACTTCTGCAAATTCTCCTTTCCCTTCCAGAGATGCAGACAAACTAGTGGCTGTCACCTCCATAATTGTACCTGTTACCTTCTTTGTGGGCGTACTTTGAGACATCCTCCCAAGTGGCACTGTGATTCTCACTGCTACTAGGGTCACCATCTCCATTTATGAAGACACCCGGCATGGCTACCTCTGAATGGATACTAGCTGTACTCATTTGTTCATGTCCAACAGACTGTATCTGTTCTTTGCATGAACTGGAATCAGGGATGGGGTCTATCTTACTGAGTTTGCTTGTATTTTCAAATGCAATAATCAGGATCAGAATTAATTCTGGATGAGCCCCCACATGGAGAGCTATTTCTCTAGGAGCAGGATGATAGATGGGTCCCCCAGTGATAACCCACCCTGTACCTGGACCCGACAACCACTGACACCCCAGAAACAGGTGAAATGGTCTTTTTAGATATCCTGCAGATATATTACAGAAGATAGAGAATGCAGACATACTACTGGAGATGGTTAGAGACTGCAGCCATACTACAGAAGATGCTTCTAGTCTAAGGTTCCTACCTCACACCCATACATGTACTAGGGGTAGTTTAGACAGGAGCCAACTATACTACCACCATGCCTTTGGAGATTTGGATAGAACTGGAGTTCGTGGAGGAAGCCAATGCAAGCACAGTAGTGGCTAGCACTTCCGCCTTGCAGAACTTGGGTCATGGGTTTAGATCTTGACCTTGACACTACCTACATGGAATTTGCATGTTATCCCTTTACTTGCAAGGGTTTCCTCCCACACTTCAAGGACATGCTGGTAGTTTAATTGGCTCCTGACTAAATTCCCCCTAGTACATATGATGTAGGGGATTATGAATAAAGAAATCTTGAGGGCAGAAACTGATGAACGTTCCACTGAAATTGAACACATAAACTTCAAATCTCTAACTAGACTAAATGCATGCTCTTCAAGTCTCCAGCAATACTGACCACATGCGCTTCAAAAGTGAGTGCAACTAAATGCATGCTCTTCAGTAATTGGCTGTCTTTCCTTGAGCCCCTCAAGTTCTCCTTTCCCTTCAGCAGACTCCGACAGACTCTCTTTTAGTAGCCTACACCTCCATATTAGTAACAGAGCCCTGTACCTGGAATATTATTTGTGAGGGAAGGGTAGCCTGAGACGTCCTCCCAAGTGGCACTTTGATTCTCACTTTTACTAGGGTCACTGTATCCATCTTGGATAGTTATATCGGAGAGGTTATAAGCTGCACTCATTCTTCCATCTCCAACAGACGGTACCCGTTTTCTTTCTTTGCACAAACTGGCATCAATAATGGGGTCCATCTTACTGATGTGGCTTGTACTTCCATATGCATTTCTCAGGGTAGATGGTACACCAGAAACAGTTGAAATTCTCTTTCAAGATATGCTGTAGGCATACCACAAGAGATGGTCAGAGACTGCAGACATACTACAGGAGATGGTCAGAGATTGCAGACATAGTACAGGAGATGGTCAGAGACTGCAGACATAGTACAGGAGATGGCCAGAGACTGCAGACATAGTACAGGAGATGCTTTTTGCTGAAGTGGTTAAGCTGAACCTCCAATTATCAGTCCATATCCCGGCCCGGTCACTACCTCCTGGGAGTTTTGGGTCTACACTAGCACAGTAGGTCTCTGTCTAGAGTTTGGGGGGTTTGTGGTTTTCCTTGTTTGTTATCATCAGGCGTCTTTACACCAGGTTAGGCTCAGAGGGGGTTTTATCTACAGCGCCTCCTTCAGGGGTGCGCTACACTACCTCACATGCATACATGTACTAACGAAGTGCAATTCAGAAATGAGCCGATTGACCTTCCAGCATGTCTGTGAAGTGTTGTAGAAAAACGGAGAACCCCGAGGAAACCCCCGCAATAACATTGTTTAGTGGATAACCACTTTGTTTTGGGAGGCACAGTGGCTTAGTGGTTAGCCCTTCTGCCTTGCAGTAATTGAGTCACAAGTTCAAATCCCAACTGTGACATTTTCTGCAGGGGGTTTGTATTTTCTCCCTGTGCTTCCGATGACAATTTGAACGTTGGTGGAGATCTCTCTCTCGAATGGCGGCACTTGATAAGGAGGTGCCTTAAAGCGTCTCTTTGAAGTATCAGGTGAGAGTCTTCTCAAAGGCTCAGTCCTTCCCCTCTTTTTTCTTGTATTATTTCTCGGATAGAAGCTATTTGAAGTAGTCAACAACCTGACCGGCTCTCTCACCTGGAGTCCTCTGAAGTTTCTCTACCACTTCTGTAAGTTCTCCTTTCCCTTCCACAGACGCAGACAAACTAGTGGCTTTCACCTCCATAATTATACCCGTTACCTTCTTTGTGGGCGTACTTTGAGACATCCTCCCAAGTGGCGCTGTGATTCTCACTGCTACTAGGGTCACCATCTCCATTTATGAAGACACCCGGCATGGCTACCTCTGAATGGATACTAGCTGTACTCATTTGTTCATGTCCAACAGACAGTATCTGTTCTTTGCATGAACTGGAATCAGGGATTGGGTCTATCTTACTGAGTTTGCTTGTATTTTCAAATGCAATAATCAGGGTCAGAATTAATCCCGGATGAGCCCCCACATGCAGAGCTATTTCTCTAGGAGCAGGATGATAGATGGGTCCCCCCAGTGATAACCCACCCTGTACTTGGACCCGACAACCACTGACACACCAGAAACAGGTGAAATTTTCCTTTAAGATATCCTGCAGATATATTACAGAAGATAGAGAATGCAGACATACAACAAGAGATGGTTAGAGACTGCAGCCATACTACAGAAGATGCTTCTAGTCTAAGGTTCCAACTTTGCACCCATACATATACTAGGGGTAATTTAGACTGGAGCCAACTAACCTACCACCATTTTTTTTGAGAGTGGGAGTAAACTGGAGTACCTGTATGAAACCAGGGCAAGCACAGTAACTTAGTTGCTAGGCTTTCTGCAATGGGTGTTGCAGTGGTTTTATGGCTAGCACTTCTGCCTTGCAGCGCTTGGGTCATGGGTTTAGATCCTGGCCATGACATCACCTGTGTGGAGTTTGTGTGTTTTCTCTGTCCTTGCAACTGTTTCCTCCCACACTCAAAAGACATGGTGGAAGCTTAATTGGCTCCTGTGTAAATTCCCCCCAGTACATATGATGTAGGGACTTATGAATATAGAAGCCTTGATGGCAGCAACTGATGAACTCTCCATTGAAACTTAACACATTGACTTCAAATCTCAATCTGGACTATATGCATGCTCTTCAAATCTCCAGCAATACTGACCACATGCGCTTCAAAACTTGAGTGTAACTAAATCCATGCTCTTCAGTGATTGGCTGTCTCTCCTTGAGCCCCTCAAGTTCTCCTTTCCCTTCAGCAGACTCCGACAGACTCTCTTTTAGTAGCCTACACCTCCATATTAGTAACAGAGCCCTGTACCTGGAATATTATTTGTGAGGGAAGGGTATCCTGAGACGTCCTCCCAAGTGGCACTTTGATTCTCGCTGCTACTAGGGTCACTATATCCATTTTTCAAGACGCCTGTGTCTTCAGCATAGCTATTTCGGAGTGGACAAAAGCTGCACTCATTCCTCCATCTCCAAAGACAGAACCCGTTTTTGATTTTAGCATGAACTGGTATCAGTGATGGGGTCCATATTACTGATGTGGCTTCAACTTTCAGATGCAATTATCAGGGTAGAAGGAATCCCGGATGAGCTACCAGATATAGTGCTCCCCCTTTAGGAGTTTCTTCATAGATGGGTCATTTTGTCACTCCCAATGATAACCCTCCCTGGACCCGACAACTAATAACACACCATAAACTGTTGGAATGGTCTGTCGAAATATTCTGCAGATATATTAGAGAATAAAGAGAATGCAGCCATACTACAGGAGATGGTCAGAGACTGCAGACATAGTACAGGAGATGGTCAGAGACTGCAGACATACTACTGGAGATGGTCAGAGACTGCAGACATACTATTGGAGATGGTCAGAGACTGCAAACATACTACAGGAGATGGTCAGAGACTGCAGACATAGTACAGGAGATTCTTATTGCTGAAGTGGTTAAGCTGAACCTCCAATTATCAGTCCATATCCCGGCCCGGTCACTACCTCCTGGGAGTTTTGGGTCTACACTAGCACAGTAGGTCTCTGTCTAGAGTTCGGGGGGTTTGTTGTTTTCCTTGTTTGTTATCATCAGACTGTTCTTGGTACATCCTATTTATCAATACAGTCAGCATTGCTTGAGTTGGTGTCTCTTTATTGATTGTCAGGGGTGTGTCCGAGTGCTACACATACAGCCAATCAGGCGTCCTCACCCCAGGTTAGGCTCAGAGGGGGTTTCTCTACAGCGCCTCCTACAGGGGTGCACTACACTACCTCACATGCATACATGTACTAACGAGGGGCAATTTATAAATGAGCCGATTAACCTCCCAGCATATCTGTGGACTGTGGGAGAGAACAGGAGAACCCAGAGGAAACCAGGGCAAGAACATACCTTAGTGGTTAGCCCCTCTGCACTGGGCGGCACAGTGGCTTAGTGGTTAGCACTTCTGCCTTGCAGTAGGTAAGTCATGGGTTCAAATCCCATGGCATCTCCTGCATGGAGTTTGCATGTTCTCCCTGTGCTTGCGTGGGTTTCCTCCGGGTACTCCGGTTTCCTCCCACATTCCAAAGACATGCTGGTAGGTTAATCGGCTCCTGTCTAAATTGTCCCTAGTAGGAACCTTAGGCTCTAAGCATCTTGAGGGCAGGACTGATGTAAATGTGAGGTATAGGTCAATTGTCAGCACTTAATGATGACTTAGCAGTACAACTGTAAGTGTAAAAACTGATCAAATAATAGAAACATCAAACATGATCAGTATACAGGCTAGCACCTCATACCTCCAATGGAAGCACTTCAATGTGACAGACAATCTAAATGTATGCACTGAAAGCTCTAACCAAAGAAAACACAAGCACTTACAATAATAACTTGAACAAAATGCATGCCCCAGAGGGCGATGCTGCACTTGTGAGAAAGCACTTAGATCCCTAGCACATCATACCTCCAATGGAAGCACTTCAAAGTGACAGACGATCTACATGTGTGCCTGAGAGGGCAATGTATGCGCTGAGATCTCCAGCCAAACACAAGCACTTAAAATAACAACTTGAACAAAATGCATGCCCCAGAGGGCGATGCTGCACTTGTGAGAAGGCACTTAGATCCCCCAATCAGTCCCAATGCAGAAACATCGCAGTAGCCCCAAATTCGGTTCCTTTTAAATACAACAGGAGACGGTCAGAGACTGCAGATGTCCCACAGGACCAATATAACTATTTATATTCCATATCTGTGGGATCCTCTAGAAGCTGGAAATCGCAGTATAGACACCAGTGATCTCCACTAACTTCCGGCTCCCGTACCTATCGACTGCACTAATAAAATTCTCACTAATAAAGTCTTTTGGGCACCTAAATTGAGAAGAGTTCTTGTGTGAATACTATCAGCTTGAACAGGTACCACAGGCGAGAGGAATATCAGCTTGACTGAACTTTGCCAAAAACAGTTGAAGTATCTGGTCTCCTTGACTGGACTTGTATCCTTCTTCTTCTACAAAGCCTTGTATCCGATGACAATTTGAACGTTGGTGGAGATCTCTCTCTCGAATGGCGGCACTCGATAAGGAGGTGCCTTAAGGTGTCTATTTGAAGTATCAGGTGAGAGTCTTCTCAAAGGCTCAGTCCTTCCCCTCTTTTTTCTTGTATTATTTCTCGGATAGAAGCTATTTGAAGTAGTCAACAACCTGACCGGCTCTCTCACCTGGAGTCCTATGAAGTTTCTCTACCACTTCTGCAAGTTCTCCTTTCCCTTCCACAGACGCAGACAAACTAGTGGCTTTCACCTCCATAATTGTACCCGTTACCTTCTTTGTGGGCGTACTTTGAGACATCCTCCCAAGTGGCACTGTGATTCTCACTGCTACTAGGGTCACCATCTCCATTTATGAAGACACCCGGCATGGCTACCTCTGAATGGATACTAGCTGTACTCATTTGTTCATGTCCAACAGACTATATCTGTTCTTTGCATGAACTGGAATCAGGGATGGGGTCTATCTTATTGAGTTTGCTTGTACTTTCAAATGCAATAATCAGGATCAGAATTAATCCTGGATGAGCCCCCACATACAGAGTTACTTCCCTAGGAGCAGCATGATAGATGGGTCCTCCCAGTGATAACCCACCCTGTACCTGGACCCGACAACCACTGACACTCCAGAAACAGGTGAAATGGTCTTTCAAGATATCCTGCAGATATATTACAGAAGATAGAGAATGCAGACATACTACTGGAGATGGTTAGAGACTGCAGCCATACTACAGAAGATGCTTCTAGTCTAAGGTTCGTACCTCACACCCATACATATACTAGGGGTAATTTACACAGGAGCCAACTATACTACCACCATGCCTTTGGAGATTTGGAGGAAACTGGAGTTCGTGGAGGAAGCCAATGCAAGCACAGTAGCTTAGTGGCTAGGCTTTCTGCAATGGGTGGTGCAGTGGCTTTAGTGGCTAGCACTTCCGCCTTGCAGAACTTGGGTCATGGGTTTAGATCCTGACCTTGACACTACCTACATGGAGTTTGCATGTTATCCCTTTACTTGCAAGGGTTTCCTCCCACACTTCAAGGACATGCTGGTAGTTTAATTGGCTCCTGACTAAATTCCCCCTAGTACATATGATGTAGGGGCTTATGAATATAGAAATCTTGAGGGCAGCAACTGATGAACTTTCCACTGAAATTGAACACATAAAGTTCAAATCTCTAACTAGACTATATGCATGCTCTTCAAGTCTCCAGCAATACTGACCACATGCGCTTCAAAACTTGTGTGTAACTAAATGCATGCTCTTCAGTTACTGGCTGTCTCTCCTTGAGCCCCTCAAGTTCTCCTTTCCCTTCAGCAGACTCCGACAGACTCTCTTTTAGTAGCCTACACCTCCATATTAGTAACACAGCCCTGTACCTGGAATATTATTTGTGAGGGAAGGGTAGCCTGAGACGTCCTCCCAAGTGGCACTTTGATTCTCACTGTTACTAGGTTCACTGTATCCATCTTGGATAGCTATATCGGAGAGGTTATAAGCTGCACTCATTCTTCCATCTCCAACAGACGGGACCTGATTTCTTTTTTTGCACAAACTGGCATCAATAATGGGGTCCATCTTACTGATGTGGCTTGTACTTCCATATGCATTTCTCAGGGTAGATGGAATCCCGGATGAGCCCCCAAGTGAAAGGCCACCCCTCTTAGAACTGCTTCATAGATGGTCATTTTGTCACTCCTAGTAATAATATCTCATCCTGTACCTGGACCTGACAACCACTGACACACCAGAAACAGTTGAAATTGACTTTCAAGATATGCCGTAGGCATACTACAAGAGATGGTCATAGACTGCAGATGTCCCACAGGACCAATATAACTATTTATATTCCATATCTGTGGGATCCTCTAGAAGCTGGAAATCACATTATAGACACCAGTGATCTCCACTAACTTCCGGCTCCCGTACCGATCGACTGCCCTGCCGCATTGTGAACACAGAAGGTCGGCCACTGGGCACGGGTGCCATTTAGTGATCCCTTTGCACTACCTCCATGAAAGCAAAGCATTTTCTGATTGGACAATTTGGAGATCGTTACAACACTGTGCTGCCTCTCCACCTCTTCCAATCAGAAAACCCTCTGCATTCATTGAGAAAACCCCATCCACTACTCTACTGACACCATCCTCTCCTCTAATGAGACCGTTCTTTGCCCCACTGACACCATGCTGTGCCCTACAGACACTGACACCATCTTCTGCCCTACTGCTATGGTATACTACTCTACTGACACTGTCCACTGCTCTACTGACACCGTCCTCTTCCCCACTGACACTGTCTTCTGCCCCATAGACACTGCCCAATGCCTTACTGACACTGTCCAGTACTCTACTGAAACCTTTTTGATGAACTGAGCGGTGTTGTGGAGAGGTAAGTACTTACACACTTCTTTTACAGGTACAGCTTTTCTAAGGAACTCTAGAACAATGTCAGGGATACTTTATATTCCATCTAAAGTAATAAGCAGTAAAATGATGTGTAGCCTGACAGCTTGAGCTACAGTTAACCATGACATGGGTACGTCTCTTCTCTCCTTCTTTAGGGTAGGTACGTTAGGTGCTTGTAATAGAATTCTAACTAATAAAGTCCTTTGGGCACCTAAATTGAGAAGAGTTCTTGTGTGAATACTATCAGCTTGAACAGGTACCACAGGCGAGAGGAATATCAGCTTGACTGAACTTTACCAAAAACAGGTGAAGTAGCTGGTCTCCTTGTCTGGACTTGTATCCTTCTTCTTCTACAAAGCCTTGTATCCGATGACAATTTGAACGTTGGTGGAGATCTCTCTCTCTTGAATGGCGGCACTCGATAAGGAGGTGCCTTAAAGTGTCTCTTTGACGTATCAGGTGAGAGTCTTCTTAAAGGCTCAGTCCTTCCCCTTTTTTTTCTAGTATTATTTCTCGAATAGAAGCTATTTGAAGTAGTCAACAACCTGACCGGCTCTCTCACCTGGAGTCCTATGAAGTTTCTCTACCACTTCTGCAAATTCTCCTTTCCCTTCCACAGATGCAGACAAACTAGTGGCTGAACCTCCAATTATCAGTCCATATCCCGGCCCGGTCACTACCTCCTGGGAGTTTTGGGTCTACACTAGCACAGTAGGTCTCTGTCTAGAGTTCGGGGGGTTTGTGGATTTCCTTTTTTTTTATCATCAGACTGTTCTTGGTTCATCCTATTTATCAATACAGTCAGCATTGCTTGAGTTGGTGTCTCTTTATTTATTGTCAGGGGTGTGTCCGAGTGCTACACATACAGCCAATCAGGCGTCCTCACCCCAGTTTAGGCTCAGAGGGGGTTTCTCTACAGCGCCTCCTACAGGGGGGCACTACACTACCTCACATGCATACATGTACTAACGAGGGGCAATTTATAAATGAGCCGATAAACCTTCCAGCATGTCTGTGGACTGTGGGAGAGAAACGGAGTACTCGGAGGAAACCAGTGCAAGAACATAGCTTAGTGTTTAGCCAATCTGCACAGGGCGGCACAGTGGCTTAGTGGCTAGCACTTCTGCCTTGCAGTAGTTGATTCATGGGTTCAAATCCCATGGCATCTCCTGTATGGAGTTTGCATGTTCTCCCTGTGCTTGCGTGGGTTTCCTCCGGGTACTCC
The DNA here is from genome assembly GCF_062004578.1 of Staurois parvus. Lineage (NCBI taxonomy): Eukaryota > Metazoa > Chordata > Amphibia > Anura > Ranidae > Staurois > Staurois parvus. Next base: position 314,525 of record NW_028319451.1, read on the forward strand.
GGTTTCCTCCCACATTCCAAAGACATGCTGGTAGGTTAATTGGCTCCTGTCTAAATTGTCCCTAGTAGGAACCTTAGGCTCTAAGCATCTTGAGGGCAGGACTGATGTAAATGTGAGGTATAGGTCAATTGTCAGCACTTAATGATGACTTAGCAGTACAACTGTAAGTGTAAAAACTGATCAAATAATAGAAACATCAAACATGATCAGTATACAGGCTAGCACCTCATACCTCCAATGGAAGCACTTCAATGTGACAGACAATCTAAATGTATGCACTGAAAGCTGTAACCAAAGAAAACACAAGCACTTACAATAATTACTCTGAACAAAATGCATGCCCCAGAGGGCGATGCTGCACTTGTGAGAAAGCACTTAGATCCCTAGCACATCATACCTCCAATGGAAGCACTTCAAAGTGACAGACGATCTACATGTGTGCCTGAGAGGGCAATGTATGCGCTGAGATCTCCAGCCAAACACAAGCACTTAAAATAACAACTTGAACAAAATGCATGCCCCAGAGGGCGATGCTGCACTTGTGAGAAGGCACTTAGATCCCCCAATCAGTCCCAATGCAGAAACATCGCAGTAGCCCCAAATTCGGTTCCTTTTAAATACAACAGGAGACGGTCAGAGACTGCAGATGTCCCACAGGACCAATATAACTATTTATATTCCATATCTGTGGGATCCTCTAGAAGCTGGAAATCGCAGTATAGACACCAGTGATCTCCACTAACTTCCGGCTCCCGTACCGATCGACTGCCCTAATAGAATTCTCACTAATAAAGTCTTTTGGGCACCTAAATTGAGAAGAGTTCTTGTGTGAATACTATCAGCTTGAACAGGTACCACAGGCGAGAGGAATATCAGCTTGACTGAACTTTGCCAAAAACAGGTGAAGTAGCTGGTCTCCTTGTCTGGACTTGTATCCTTCTTCTTCTACAAAGCCTTGTATCCGATGACAATTTGAACGTTGGTGGAGATCTCTCTCTCGAATGGCGGCACTCGATAAGGAGGTGCCTTAAGGTGTCTATTTGAAGTATCAGGTGAGAGTCTTCTCAAAGGCTCAGTCCTTCCCCTCTTTTTTCTTGTATTATTTCTCGGATAGAAGCTATTTGAAGTAGTCAACAACCTGACCGGCTCTCTCACCTGGAGTCCTATGAAGTTTCTCTACCACTTCTGCAAATTCTCCTTTCTCTTCCACAGATGCAGACAAACTAGTGGCTGTCACCTCCATAATTGTACCTGTTACCTTCTTTGTGGGCGTACTTTGAGACATCCTCCCAAGTGGCACTGTGATTCTCACTGCTACTAGGGTCACCATCTCCATTTATGAAGACACCCGGCATGGCTACCTCTGAATGGATACTAGCTGCACTCATTTGTTCATGTCCAAAAGACTGTATCTGTTCTTTGCATGAACTGGAATCAGGGATGGGGTCTATCTTACTGAGTTTGCTTGTATTTTCAAATGCAATAATCAGGATCAGAATTAATTCTGGATGAGCCCCCACATGGGGAGCTATTTCGCTAGGAGCAGGATGATACATGGGTCCCCCTAGTGATAACCCACCCTGTACCTGGACCCGACAACCACTGACACCCCAGAAACAGGTGAAATGGTCTTTTTAGATATCCGGCAGATATATTACAGAAGATAGAGAATGCAGACATACTACTGGAGATGGTTAGAGACTGCAGCCATACTACAGAAGATGCTTCTAGTCTAAGGTTCCTACGTCACACCCATACATATACTAGGGGTAGTTTAGACAGGAGCCAACTATACTACCACCATGCCTTTGGAGATTTGGATAGAACTGGAGTTCGTGGAGGAAGCCAATGCAAGCACAGTAGTGGCTAGCACTTCCGCCTTGCAGAACTTGGGTCATGGGTTTAGATCCTGACCTTGACACTACCTACATGGAATTTGCATGTTATCCCTTTACTTGCAAGGGTTTCCTCCCAAACTTCAAGGACATGCTGGTAGTTTAATTGGCTCCTGACTAAATTCCCCCTAGTACATATGATGTAGGGGCTTATGAATATAGAAATCTTGATGGCACCAACTGATGAACTTTCCACTGAAATTGAACACATAAACTTCAAATCTCTAACTAGACTAAATGCATGCTCTTCAAGTCTCCAGCAATACTGACCAAATGCTCTTCAAAAGTGAGTGCAACTAAATGCATGCTCTTCAGTAATTGGCTGTCTTTCCTTGAGCCCCTCAAGTTCTCCTTTCCCTTCAGCAGACTCCGACAGACTCTCTTTTAGTAGCCTACACCTCCATATTAGTAACAGAGCCCTGTACCTGGAATATTATTTGTGAGGGAAGGGTAGCCTGAGACGTCCTCCCAAGTGGCACTTTGATTCTCACTGTTACTGGGGTCACTGTATCCATCTTGGATAGCTATATCGGAGAGGTTATAAGCTGCACTCATTCTTCCATCTCCAACAGACGGTACCTGTTTTCTTTCTTTGCACAAACTGGCATCAATAATGGGGTCCATCTTACTGATGTGGCTTGTCCTTCCATATGCATTTCTCAGGGTAGATGGTACACCAGAAACAGTTGAAATTCTCTTTCAAGATATGCTGTAGGCATACCACAAGAGATGGTCAGAGACTGCAGACATACTACAGGAGATGGTCAGAGATTGCAGACATAGTACAGGAGATGGTCAGAGACTGCAGACATAGTACAGGAGATGGTCAGAGACTGCAGACATAGTACAGGAGATGGTCAGAGATTGCAGACATAGTACAGGAGATGGTCAGAGATTGCAGACATAGTACAGGAGATGGCCAGAGACTGCAGACATAGTACAGGAGATGCTTTTTGCTGAAGTGGTTAAGCTGAACCCCCAATTATCAGTCCATATCCCGGCCCGGTCACTACCTCCTGGGAGTTTTGGGTCTACACTAGCACAGTAGGTCTCTGTCTAGAGTTTGGGGGGTTTGTGGTTTTCCTTGTTTGTTATCATCAGGCGTCTTCACACCAGGTTAGGCTCAGAGGGGGTTTTATCTACAGTGCCTCCTACAGGGGTGCACTACACTACCTCACATGCATACATGTACTAACGAAGTGCAATTCAGAAATGAGCCGATTGACCTTCCAGCATGTCTGTGAAGTGTTGTAGAAAAACGGAGAACCCCGAGGAAACCCCCGCAATAACATTGTTTAGTGGATAACCACTTTGTTTCGGGAGGCACAGTGGCTTAGTGGTTAGCCCTTCTGCCTTGCAGTAATTGAGTCACAAGTTCAAATCCCAACTGTGACATTTTCTGCAGGGGGTTTGTATTTTCTCCCTGTGCTTCCGATGACAATTTGAACGTTGGTGGAGATCTCTCTCTTGAATGGCGGCACTCGATAAGGAGGTGCCTTAAAGCGTCTCTTTGAAGTATCAGGTGAGAGTCTTCTCAAAGGCTCAGTCCTTCCCCTCTTTTTTCTAGTATTATTTCTCGGATAGAAGCTATTTGAAGTAGTCAACAACCTGACCGGCTCTCTCACCTGAAGTCCTCTGAAGTTTCTCTACCACTTCTGTAAGTTCTCCTTTCCCATCCACAGATGCAGACAAACTAGTGGCTTTCACCTCCATAATTGTACCTGTTACCTTCTTTGTGGGCGTACTTTGAGACATCCTCCCAAGTGGCACTGTGATTCTCACTGCTACTAGGGTCACCATCTCCATTTATGAAGACACCCGGCATGGCTACCTCTGAATGGATACTAGCTGTACTCATTTGTTCATGTCCAACAGACTGTGTCTGTTCTTTGCATGAACTGGAATCAGGGATGGGGTATATCTTACTGAGTTTGCTTGTATTTTCAAATGCAATAATCAGGGTCAGAATTAATCCCGGATGAGCCCCCACATGCAGAGCTATTTCTCTACGAGCAGGATGATAGATGGGTCCCCCCAGTGATAACCCACCCTGTACCTGGACCCGACAACCACTGACACCCCAGAAACAGGTGAAATTTTCCTTTAAGACATCCTGCAGATATATTACAGAAGATAGAGAATGCAGACATACTACAGGAGATGGTCAGAGACTGCAGACATACTACTGGAGATGGTCAGAGACTGCAGACATACTACAGGAGATGGTCAGAGACTGCAGACATAGTACAGGAGATTCTTATTGCTGAAGTGGTTAAGCTGAACCTCCAATTATCAGTCCATATCCCGGCCCGGTCACTACCTCCTGGGAGTTTTGGGTCTACACTAGCACAGTAGGTCTCTGTCTAGAGTTCGGGGGGTTTGTGGTTTTCCTTGTTTGTTATCATCAGACTGTTCTTGGTACATCCTATTTATCAATACAGTCAGCATTGCTTGAGTTGGTGTCTCTTTATTGATTGTCAGGGGTGTGTCCGAGTGCTACACATAAAGCCAATCAGGCGTCCTCACCCCAGGTTAGGCTCAGAGGGGGTTTCTCTACAGCGCCTCCTACAGGAGTGCGCTACACTACCTCACATGCATACATGTACTAATGAGGGGCAATTTAGAAATGAGCCGATCAACCTCCCAGCATATCTGTGGACTGTGGGAGAGAACCGGAGAACCCAGAGGAAACCAGGGCAAGAACATACCTTAGTGGTTAGCCAGTCTGCACTGGGCGGCACAGTGGCTTAGTGGTTAGCACTTCTGCCTTGCAGTAGGTAAGTCATGGGTTCAAATCCCATGGCATCTCCTGCATGGAGTTTGCATGTTCTCCCTGTGCTTGCATGGGTTTCCTCCGGGTACTCCAGTTTCCTCCCACATTCCAAAGACATGCTGGTAAGGTTAATTGGCTCCTGTCTAAATTGTCCCTAGTAGGAACCTTAGGCTCTAAGCATCTTGAGGGCAGGACTGATGTAAATGTGAGGTATAGGTCAATTGTCAGCACTTAATGATGACTTAGCAGTACAACTGTAAGTGTAAAAACTGATCAAATAATAGAAACATCAAACATGATCAGTATACAGGCTAGCACCTCATACCTCCAATGGAAGCACTTCAATGTGACAGACAATCTAAATGTATGTACTGAAAGCTCTAACCAAAGAAAACACAAGCACTTACAATATTTACTCTGAACACAATGCATGCCCCAGAGGGCGATGCTGCACTTGTGAGAAGGCACTTAGATCCCCCAATCAGTCCCAATGCAGAAATATTGCAGTAGCCCCAAATTCGGTTCCTTTTAAATACAACAGGAGACGGTCAGAGACTGCAGATGTCCCACAGGACCAATATAACTATTTATATTCCATATCTGTGGGATCCTCTAGAAGCTGGAAATCGCAGTATAGACAGCAGTGATCTCCACTAACTTCCGGCTCCCGTACCGATCGACTGCCCTAATAGAATTCTCACTAATAAAGTCCTTTGGGCACCTAAATTGAGAATAGTTCTTGTGTCAATACTATCAGCTTGAACAGGTACCACAGGCGAGAGGAATATCAGCTTGACTGAACTTTACCAAAAACAGTTGAAGTATCTGGTCTCCTTGTCTGGACTTGTATCCTTCTTCTTCTACAAAGCCTTGTATCCGATGACAATTTGAACGTTGGTGGAGATCTCTCTCTCGAATGGCGGCACTCGATAAGGAGGTGCCTTAAAGCGTCTCTTTGAAGTATCAGATGAGAGTCTTCTCAAAGGCTCAGTCCTTCCCCTCTTTTTTCTAGTATTATTTCTCGGATAGAAGCTATTTGAAGTAGTCAACAACCTGACCGGCTCTCTCACCTGGAGTCCTCTGAAGTTTCTCTACCACTTCTGCAAATTCTCCTTTCCCTTCCACAGATGCAGACAAACTAGTGGCTGTCACCTCCATAATTGTACCTGTTACCTTCTTTGTGGGCGTACTTTGAGACATCCTCCCAAGTGGCACTGTGATTCTCACTGCTACTAGGGTCACCATCTCCATTTATGAAGACACCCGGCATGGCTACCTCTGAATGGATACTAGCTGTACTCATTTGTTCATGTCCAACAGACTGTATCTGATCTTTGCATGAACTGGAATCAGGGATGGGGTCTATCTTACTGAGTTTGCTTGTACTTTCAAATGCAATAATCAGGGTCAGAATTAATCCCGGATGAGCCCCCACATACAGAGATACTTCTCTAGGAGCAGGATGATAGATGGGTTCCCCCAGTGATAACCTACTCTGTACCTGGACCCGACAACCACTGATACTCCAGAGACAGGTGAAATTGTCTTTCAAGATATACTGGAGATATATTACAGAAAATAGAGAATGCAGCCATACTACTGGAGATGGTTAGAGACTGCAGCCATACTACAGAAGATGCTTATAGTCTAAGGTTCCTACCTCACACCCATACATGTACTAGGGGTTATTTTAGACTGGAACCAACTAACCTTACACCATTTCTTTGGAGAGTGGGAGGAAACTGGAGTACCTGGAGCAGGGGCAGAATGACCATTTGGAAATTCGGGCACTCAGTAGGGGGTACCATGAGATGCCCCTGGTATCTTTTTCATAGGATTTTTTGAGTTTGGGCAAGGACACAGGGGCCCCACGATCCCCTATTGCCCGGGGGCTCCTTGAGTTGTCAGTCCACCCCTGACCTGGAGGTAGCCAGTGCAAGCACAGTAGCTTAGTGGCTAGGCTTTTTGCAATGGGTGGTGCAGTGGATTTATGGCTAGCATTTCTGCCTTGCAGCACTTGTGTCATGGGTTTAGATCCTGGCCATGACACCACCTGTGTGGAGTTTGTGTGTTCTCTCTGTCCTTGCAACTGTTTCCTCCCACACTCAAAAGACATGGTGGAAGCTTAATTGGCGCCTATCTAAATTCCCCCCAAGTACATATGATGTAGGGACTTATGAATATAGAAGCCTTGATGGCAGCAACTGATGAACTCTCCTTTGAAAATTAACACATTGACTTCAAATCTCAATCTGGACTAAATTCATGCTCTTCAAGTCTCCAGCAATACTGACCACATGCACCTCAAAACTTGAGTGCAACTAAATGCATGCTCTTCAGTGACTGGCTGTCTCTCCTTGAGCCCCTCAAGTTCTCCTTTCCCTTCAGCAGACTCCGACAGACTCTCTTTTAGTAGCCTACACCTCCATATTAGTAACAAAGCCCTGTACCTGGAATATTATTTGTGAGGGAAGGGTAGCCTGAGACGTCCTCCCAAGTGGCACTTTGATTCTCACTGCTACTAGGGTCACTATATCCATTTTTCAAGATGCCTGTGTCTTCAGCATAGCTATTTCGGAGTGGACAAAAGCTGCACTCATTCCTCCATCTCCAAAGACAAAACCCGTTTTTGATTTTAGCATGAACTGGTATCAGTGATGGGGTCCATATTACTGATGTGGCTTGAAATTTTAGATGCAATTATCAGGGTAGAAGGAATCCCGGATGAGCCCCCTGATATAGTGCTCCCCCTTTAGGAGTTGCTTGATAGATGGGTCATTTTTGTCACTTCCAATGATAACCCTCCCTGGACCCGACAACCAATGACACACCAGAAAAAGATGGAATGGTCTGTCGAAATATTCTGCAGATATATTAGAGAATAAAGAGAAAGCACCCATACTACAGGAGATGGTCAGAGACTGCAGACATAGTACAGGAGATGGTCAGAGACTGCAGACATAGTACAGGAGATGGTCAGAGACTGCAGACATAGTACAGGAGATGGTCAGAGACTGCAGACATAGTACAGGAGATGGTCAGAGACTGCAGACATAGTACAGGAGATTCTTATTGCTGACGTGGTTAAGCTGAACCCCCAATTATCAGTCCATATCCCGGCCCGGTCACTACCTCCTGGGAGTTTTGGGTCTACACTAGCACAGTAGGTCTCTGTCTAGAGTTCGGGGGGTTTGGGGTTTTCCTTGTTTGTTATCATCAGACTGTTCTTGGTACATCCTATTTATCAATACAGTCAGCATTGCTTGAGTTGGTGTCTCTTTATTGATTGTCAGGGGTGTGTCCGAGTGCCACACATACAGCCAATCAGGCGTCCTCACTCCAGGTTAGGCTTAGAGGGGGTTTCTCTACAGCGCCTCCTACAGGGGGGCACTACACTACCTCACATGCATACATGTACTAACGAGGGGCAATTTATAAATGAGCCGATTAACCTTCCAGCATGTCTGTGGACTGTGGGAGAGAACTGGAGTACCCGGAGGAAACCAGTGCAAGAACATATCTTAGTGGTTAGCCAATCTGCATGGGGCGGCACAGTGGCTTAGTGGCTAGCACTTCTGTCTTGCAGTAGTTGATTCATGGGTTCAAATCCCATGGCATCTCCTGTATGGAGTTTGCATGTTCTCCCTGTGCTTGTGTGGGTTTCCTCTGGGTTCTCTGGTTTCCTCCCACATTCCAAAGACATGCTGGTAGGTTAATTGGCTCCTGTCTAAATTGTCCCTAGTAGGAACCTTAGGCTCTAAGCATCTTGAGGGCATGACTGATGTAAATGTGAGGTATAGGTCAATTGTCAGCACTTAATGATGACTTAGCAGTACAACTGTAAGTGTAAAAACTGATCAAATAATAGAAACATCAAACATGATCAGTATACAGGCTAGCACCTCATACCTCCAATGGAAGCACTTCAATGTGACAGACAATCTAAATGTATGCACTGAAAGCTCTAACCAAAGACAACACAAGCACTTACAATAATAACTTGAACAAAATGCATGCCCCAGAGGGCGATGCTGCACTTGTGAGAAGGCACTTAGATCCCCCAATCAGTCCGAATGCAGAAACATCGCAGCAGCCCCAAACTTGGTTCCTTTTAAAAACAAAAATACAACAGGAGACGGTCAGAGACTGCAGATGTCCCACAGGACCAATATAACTATTTATATTCCATGTCTGTGGGATCCTCTAGAAGCTGGAAATCGCAGTATAGACACCAGTGATCTCCACTAACTTCCGGCTCCCGTACCGATCGACTGCCCTGCCGCATTGTGAACATGTCAGGCAGGACTATGGAATGGAGAGGTAGGCCTAGTGGCAGGGTAACGCACTGGGTGACGACAACCACCACCAACAGACCAAAGTCCCTCAGGGAGCAGAGTCTAAGTCCCAGGCTGCCCTTCACCAGGGCCCCTGATTGTGGGGATGGACTTGACGCAGCCAGGAACCAGGACGCGGCCCCCGAGACACCCCGGCTGCGGTAATGGCCGCCGCCAATGGCGTGTAGCTGGTGAGAATGAAAATAGCGTAGTCAGGCAGGCCGGGTCCACAACAACGGGACAAAACGGTACAGAACAGTAGACAGAGAATCACAGGTCACGGACCGGGTTCAGCAACGGAAGGTCAGATCGAAGGAAAACACAGAGAATGGTCTTAGTCACAAGCCGAGTCAGAATACCAGAAGAGGCACGAGAGTATACACAGAGCTGTAGCAAGACAAAGACACAAGTGCAAAGAGCATGTGCGGATCACAGGCTTATATGTACTCAGCCACACCCCTCTGGGGGATGGACCTCAGAGACCGGAAGGCATAAAAGCTTCCCACCATGCTCAGCAGAAATCCAAGATGGATGCCAGCACATGGAGTAACATAACCTCTGGGAAAAGGTAGGACAAAGCATTTCCTGATTGGACAATTTGGAGAGCGTGACAACACTGTGCTGCCTCTTCCCCTCTTCCAATCAGAAAGCCCTCTGCATTCATTGAGAAAACCCCGTCCACTGCTCTACTGACACCATCCACTGCTCTACTGACACCATCCTCTGCTCTATTGACACCATCTTCGGCCCTAATGAGACCGTTCTTTGCCCCACTGACACCGTCTTCTGCCCTACTGCTATGGTATACTACTCTACTGACACTGTCCACTGCTCTACTGACACCGTCTTCTTCCCCACTGACACTGTCTTCTGCCCCATAGACACTGCCCACTGCCTTACTGACACTTTCCTGTATTCTACTGAAACCTTTTTGATGAACTGAGCGGTGTTGTGGAGAGGTAAGTACTTACACACTTCTTTTACAGGTACAGCTTTTCTAAGGAACTCTAGAACAATGTCAGGGTTACTTTATATTCCATCTAAAGTAATAAGCAGCAAAATGATGTGTAGCCTGACAGCTTGAGCTACATTTAACCATGACATGGGTACGTCTCTTCTCTCCTTCTTTAGGGTAGGTACGTTAGGTGCTTGTAATAGAATTCTCACTAATAAAGTCTTTTGGGCACCTAAATTGAGAAGAGTTCTTGTGTGAATACTATCAGCTTGAACAGGTACCACAGGCGAGAGGAATATCAGCTTGACTGAACTTTACCAAAAACAGTTGAAGAAGCTGGTCTCCTTGTCTGGACTTGTATCCTTCTTCTTCTACAAAGCCTTGTATCCGATGACAATTTGAACGTTGGTGGAGATCTCTCTCTCGAATGGCGGCACTCGATAAGGAGGTGCCTTAAAGTGTCTATTTGAAGTATCAGGTGAGAGTCTTCTCAAAGGCTCAGTCCTTCCCCTCTTTTTTCTAGTATTATTTCTTGGATATAAGCTATTTGAAGTAGTCAACAACCTGACCGGCTCTCTCACCTGGAGTCCTATGAAGTTTCTCTACCACTTCTGCAAGTTCTCCTTTCCCTTCCACAGATGCAGACAAACTAGTGGCTTTCACCTCCATAATTGTACCCGTTACCTTCTTTGTGGGCGTACTTTGAGACATCCTCCCAAGTGGCACTGTGATTCTCACTGCTACTAGGGTCACCATCTCCATTTATGAAGACACCCGGCATGGCTACCTCTGAATGGATACTAGCTGTACTCATTTGTTCATGTCCAACAGACTGTATCTGTTCTTTGCATGAACTGGAATCAGGGATGGGGTCCATCTTACTGAGTTTGCTTGTACTTTCAAATGCAATAATCAGGATCAGAATTAATCCCGGATGAGCCCCCACATACAGAGTTACTTCCCTAGGAGCAGGATGATAGATGGGTCCTCCCAGTGATAACCCACCCTGTACCTGGACCCGACAACCACTGACACTCCAGAAACAGGTGAAATGGTCTTTCAAGATATCCTGCAGATATATTACAGAAGATAGAGAATGCAGACATACTACTGGAGATGGTTAGAGACTGCAGACATACTACAGAAGATGCTTCTAGTCTAAGGTTCCTACCTCACACCCATACATGTACTAGGGGTAATTTAGACAGGAGCCAACTATACTACCACCATGCCTTTGAAGATTTGGAGGAAACTGGAGTTCGTGGAGGAAGCCAATGCAAGCACAGTAGCTTAGTGGCTAGGCTTTCTGCAATGGGTGGTGCAGTGGCTTTAGTGGCTAGCACTTCCGCCTTGCAGAACTTGGGTCATGGGTTTAGATCCTGACCTTGACACTACCTACATGGAGTTTGCATGTTATCCCTTTACTTGCAAGGGTTTCCTCCCACACTTCAAGGACATGCTGGTAGTTTAATTGGCTCCTGACTAAATTCCCCCTTGTACATATGATGTAGGGGCTTATGAATATAGAAATCTTGAGGGCAGCAACTGATGAATTTTCCACTGAAATTGAAAACATAAAGTTCAAATCTCTAACTAGACTGTATGCATGCTCTTCAAGTCTCCAGCAATACTGACCACATGCGCTTCAAAAAATGTGTCTAACTAAATGCATGCTCTTCAGTGACTGGCTGTCTCTCCTTGAGCCCCTCAAGTTCTCCTTTCCCTTCAGCAGACTCCGACAGACTCTCTTTTAGTAGCCTACACCTCCATATTAGTAACAGAGCCCTGTACCTGGAATATTATTTGTGAGGGAAGGGTAGCCTGAGACATCCTCCCAAGTGGCACTTTGATTCTCACTGTTACTGGGGTCACTGTATCCATCTTGGATAGCTATATCGGAGAGGTTATAAGCTGCACTCATTCTTCCATCTCCAACAGACGGGACCTGTTTTCTTTTTTTGAAACAAACTGGCATCAATAATGGGGTCCATCTTACTGATGTGGCTTGTACTTCCATATGCATTTCTCAGGGTAGATGGAATCCCGGATGAGCCCCCAAGTGAAAGGCTACCCCTCTTAGAACTGCTTGATAGATGGTAATTTTGTCACTCCTAGTAATAATATCTTATCCTGTACCTGGACCTGACAACCACTGACACACCAGAAACAGTTGAAATTGACTTTCAAGATATGCCGTAGGCATGCTACAAGAGATGGTCATAGACTGCAGATGTCCCACAGGACCAATATAACAATTTATATTCCATATCTGTGGGATCCTCTAGAAGCTGGAAATCACATTATAGACACCAGTGATCTCCACTAACTTCCGGCTCCCGTACCGATCGACTGCCCTGCCGCATTGTGAACACAGAAGGTCGGCCACTGGGCACGGGTGCCATTTAGTGATCCCTTTGCACTACCTCCATGAAAGCAAAGCATTTTCTGATTGGACAATTTGGAGATCGTGACAACACTGTGCTTCCTCTCCACCTCTTCCAATCAGAAAACCCTCTGCATTCATTGAGAAAACCCCATCCACTACTCTACTGACACCATCCTCTCCTTTGGGAGTCCTTTGGGCACCTAAATTGAGAAGAGTTCTTGTGTGAATACTATCAGCTTGAACAGGTACCACAGGCGAGAGGAATATCAGCTTGACTGAACTTTACCAAAAACAGTTGAAGTAGCTGGTCTCCTTGACTGGACTTGTATCCTTCTTCTTCTACAAAGCCTTGTATCCGATGAAAATTTGAACGTTGGTGGAGATCTCTCTCTCGAATGGCGACACTCAATAAGGAGGTGCCTTAAAGTGTCTCTTTGAAGTATCAGGTGAGAGTCTTCTCAAAGGCTCAGTCCTTCCCCTCTTTTTTCTAGTATTATTTCTCGGATAGAAGCTATTTGAAGTAGTGAACAACCTGACCGGCTCTCTCACCTGGAGTCCTCTGAAGTTTCTCTACCACTTCTGCAAATTCTCCTATTGAATGTATGTGTAGCACTCGGACACACCCCTGACAATCAATAAAGAGACACCAACTCAAGCAATGCTGACTGTATTGATAAATAGGATGTACCAAGAACAGTCTGATGATAACAAACAAGGAAAACCACAAACCCCCCGAACTCTAGACAGAGACCTACTGTGATAGTGTAGACCCAAAACTCCCAGGAGGTAGTGACCGGGCCGGGATATGGACTGATAATTGGAGGTTCAGCTTAACCACTTCAACAACAAGCATCTCCTGTACTCTGTCTGCAGTCTCTGACCATCCCCTGTACTATGTCTGCAGTCTCTGACCATCTCCTGTAGTATGTCTGCAGTCTCTGACCATCTCCTGTAGTATGTCTGCAGTCTCTGACCATCTCCTGTAGTATGTCTGCAGTCTCTGACCATCTCCTGTACTATGTCCGCAGTCTCTGACCATCTCCTGTACTATGTCTGCAGTCTCTGGTCATTTCCTGTAGTATGTCTGCAGTCTCTGACCATCTCCTGTACTATGTCTGCAGTCTCTGACCATCTCCTGTACTATGTCTGCAGTCTCTGACCATCTCCTGTAGTATGTCTGCAGTCTCTGACCATCTCCTGTACTATGTCTGCAGTCTCTGACCATCTCCTGTAGTATGTCTGCAGTCTGGTACCATCTTCTGTAGTATGTCTGCAGTCTCTGACAAGGGCTTCTGTTAAAAACTTGTGCCCAATACAACCAACCTATTAGGTTTGGAAAAAAAAACAGTTTACTACGCTTCAGTTATGAATTTACACAGTCAGTGATTGCTACGGATCCCTCGATGTGTTCATTCAGGAAAGGAAGGGGCTGATAAAAATGCGACATATTTACCTGATCCTTCCCCTACTCTCCATCCTGAAGGATCCTTTTGTGTGCTTGCAGCTGCAGGTGGGAATGAGAGGAGGGAAGCTGGCAGAACTGTGGAGATGGGGGCATACGGGGGGCCTGGGCAATAGGCGGAAATGTATGGTGCACAGAGAGGGTGGTGGGGGCAGAAGGTGGGGCAATTATGTATGGCTCCCGCTGCAGGAGAAAGGAGAAGAAGTCAGCGTTCAGCTGCTGCAGAGAGCCACACAGGGGATAGGTTCCAGTAATTGCTCTTTTGTGCCGATCACCCTACCTACCTACATTCAATTCACACAACTGCATGGGCCCCCCTACTGGCCTGGGCCACATACAGGAGGACTATTGGTACCCCCTTATCCACAGCCCTTTCTCTGACCATCGTTTGTAGTATTTCTGAAGTCTCTGGTTATCTCCTGTACTATGTCCGCAGTCTCTGGTCATCTTCTGTACTATGTCCGCAGTCTCTGGTCATCTCCTGTACTATGTCTGCAGTCTCTGGTCATCCCCTGTACTATGTCTGCAGTCTCTGGTCATCTCCTGTACTATGTCTGCAGTCTCTGGTCATCCCCTGTACTGTGTCCGCAGTCTCTGGTCATCTCCTGTACTATGTCTGCAGTCTCTGGTCATCCCCTGTACTATGTGTGCAGTCTCTGGTCATCTCCTGTACTATGTCTGCAGTCTCTGGTCATCTCCTGTACTGTGTCCGCAGTCTATGACCATCTCCTATAGTATGGCTGCATTCTCTATCTTCTCTAATAAATCTGCCGAATATTTCGAAATACCATTCCATCTGTTTCTGGTGTGTCATTGGTTGTCGGGTCCAGGGAGGGTTATCATTGGAAGTGACAAAAATGACCCATCTATCAAGCAACTCCTAAAGGGGGAGCACTATATCTGGGGACTCATCCGGGATTCCTTCTACCCTGATAATTGCATCTGAAAGTTGAAGCCACATCAGTAATATGGACCCCATCACTGATACCAGTTCATGCTAAAATCAAAAACGGGTTCTGTCTTTGGAGATGGAGGAATGAGTGCAGCTTTTGTCCACTCCGAAATAGCTATGCTGAAGACACAGGCGTCTTGAAAAATGGATAGAGTGACCCTAGTAGCAGCGAGAATCAAAGTGCCACTTGGGAGGACGTTGAAGGAATTAGCCTTTCAGCATTACTATACCGCCATTTTGTCCCTCTGAGCCAAAGCTCCTCCATCTTAGAATCAGTATCCATCTTGAGACTTATGTCAGTACTTAAAGATGAATTTGTGTTTTAAGACTGTTTCTTACTTTCGATAAGAGTCTGAGGTTCCTCTTTTCCCTTCAGATGTAACTTCCTTTTTTCCTCTACCTAGCACAAGACTGAAAGTCTGCGGTGGGCTTTTTCCTGTTGCAAGAGTATTAATAACTTTAGCCAGTGTGAAATAGGGAAGTTGTCTACTTTCTATACTAATGCTTGACGCACATAATAATAATTAACATAAATGCCAAATGATTGGGCATTACTGACGTATGTAATATTCTGATTGGTCAATGCATACCTGTCAATTGATTGGTTCTTATATTTCCATGTATTGTTTTAAGTTTCATATATAAGTTTGAACACGGAAGAATAAATTCAGTTCCTTCTGAGATACCACCTTGTGTCTGTGTGCAATTTCCTATGTCTCAAAGGGAACTCCGGGCCTGAGGACAGACACTGATCAGGGCCAGGGGACTGACGGGAGTCGGTAGCTACAGGAAGGAACGAGAGGAGCCAATTCCTTTCAGACGTCTTAGGCTACCCTTCCCTCACAAATAATATTCCAGGTACAGGGCTCTGTTACTAATATGGAGGTGTAGGCTACTAAAAGAGAGTCTGTCGGAGTCTGCTGAAGGGAAAGGAGAACTTGAGGGGCTCAAGGAGAGAGCCAGTCACTGAAGAGCATGCATTTAGTTACACACAAGTTTTGAAGCGCATGTGGTCAGAATTGCTGGAGACTTGAAGAGCATGAATTTAGTCTAGTTAGAGATTTGAAGTTTATGTGTTCAATTTCAGTGGAAAGTTCATCAGTTGCTGCCCTCAAGATTTCTATATTCATAAGCCCCTACATCATATGTACTAGGGGGAATTTATTCAGGAGCCAATTAAACTACCAGCATGTCCTTGAAGTGTGGGAGGAAACCCTTGCAAGTATAGGGATAACATGCAAACTCCATGTAGGTAGTGTCAAGGTCAGGATCTAAACCCATGACCCAAGTTCTGCAAAGTGGAAGTGCTAGCCACTAAATCCACTGCACCACCCATTGCAGAAAGCCTAGCCACTAAGCTACTGTGCTTGCACTGGTTTCCTCCATGTACTCCAGTTTCCTCCCACTCTCCAAAGAAATAGTGGTAGGTTTGTTGGCTCCTGTCTAAATTACCCCTAGTACATGTATGGGTGTGAGGTACGAACCTTAGACTAGAAGCATCTTCTGTAGTATGTCTGCATTTTCTATCTTCTATAATATATCTGCAGGATATCATGATAGACCATTTCACCTGTTTCTGGGGTGTCAGTGGTTGTCGGGTCCAGGTACAGGGTGGGTTATCACTGCGAGGACCCATCTATCATGCTGCTCCTAGGGAAATAGCTCTGCATGTGGGGGCTCATCCGGGATTAATTCTGATCCAGTGCCGCCATTCGAGAGAGAGATCTCCACCAACGTTCAAATTGTCATCGGATACAAGGCTTTGTAGAAGAAGAAGGATGCCCATGCAAGCACATGGAGAAAATACAAACCCCCTGCAGAAGGTGTCATGGTCAGGATTTGAACCCGTGACTCAGTTACTGTAAAGCAGAAGTGCTAGCCACTAAGCCACTGTGCCTCCCGATGGAATGTGGCTAACCACTAAGCTATGTTCTTGCACTGGTTTCCTCCGGGTACTCCAGTTCTCTCCAACACTCCACAGACATGCTGGAAGGTTAATCGGCTCATTTATAAATTGCCCCTCGTTAGTACATGTATGCATGTGAGGTAGTTTAGCGCACACCTGTAGGAGGCGCTGTAGATAAAACCCCCTCTGAGCCTAACCTGGGATGAGGACGCCTGATTGGCTGTATGTGTAGCACTCGGACACACCCCTGACAATCAATAAAGAGACACCAACTCAAGCAATGCTGACTGTATTGATAAATAGGATGTACCAAGAACAGTCTGATGATAACAAACAAGGAAAACCACAAACCCCCCGAACTCTAGACAGAGACCTACTGTGCTAGTGTAGACCCAAAACTCCCAGGAGGTAGTGACCGGGCCGGGATATGGACTGATAATTGGAGGTTCAGCTTAACCACGTCAGCAATAAGCATCTCCTGTGCTATGTCTGCAGTCTCTGACCATCTCCTGTAGTATTTTTGAAGTCTCTGACCATCTCCTGTAGTATGTCTGCAGTCTCTGACCATCTCCTGTAGTATGTCTGCAGTCTCTGACCATCTCCTGTAGTATGGCTGCAGTCTTTGACCATCTTGTGTAATACAGTTGGGTCCATATATATTTGGACACAGGCACAGTTTTCATACATTTGGCTCTGTATGCCACCAGAATAAATTAAAACGAAACAATCCAAATGAATTTGAAGTGGAGATATTCAGCTTTAATTCAAAGGGGTTGAACATCAAGTACAAATTTTAGGAGCTGCAACCATTTTTATACACAATTCCCTCCATTTTCAGGAGCTCAAAAGTAATTGGGCAAATGAATATAATCATAAATAAAATATTCATTTTTAATATTTTGTTGAGAATTCTTTACTGGCAATGTTTGCCTGAAGTCTGGAACCCATGGACATGACCAAAGACTGGGTTTCCTCCTTTCTGATGCTTTGCCTGAAGTCTGGAACCCATGGACATTACCAAAGACTGGGTTTCCTCCATTCCAGGGTCGGACTGACTATTTGGAAACTCAGGCACTGCCCGAGGGCCCGGGGTCAGTAGGGGGCCCCATGAGATGCCCCTGGTACCTTTTTCATAGGCTTTTTTGAGTTTGGGCAAGGACACAGAGGCCCCATGGTCCCCTATTGCCCAGGGGCCCCATGAGTTGTCAGTTCGCTCCAGCTCCTTTCTGATGCTTTGCCTGAAGTCTGGAACCCATGGACATGACCAAAGACTGGATTTCCTCCTTTCTGATGCTTTGCCAGGTTCTAACTGCAGCTACTTCAGTTGTTCTTTGTTTGTAGGTCTTTCTGCCTTTAGTTTTGCCTTCAGCAAGTGAAATGCATGCTCAATGGGGTTGAGATCAGGTGAATGACTCGGCCATTGGAGAATATTCCACTTCTTTTCCTTCACAAGCTCCTGGGGTGCTTTTGCAGTGTGTTTTGGATCATTTTCCATCTGTACTGTGAAGTGCCGTCTTTGCTGCATTTGGCTGAATGTGGGCTGACAGTATATCTGTAAACACGGCAGAATTCATCCGCCTGCTTCTGTCTTCTGTCACATCATCAATAACCACCAATAACCCAGTGCCACTGGAAGCCATGCATGCCCATGCCATCACACCACCTCCACCCATGCCATCACACTGCCTCCACCCATGCCACCACCCTGCCTCCACTCATGCCATCACACTGCCTCTACCCATGCCATCACCCTGCCTCCACCCATGCCATCACACTGCCTCCGCCCATGCCATCAACCTGCCTCCGCCCATGCCATCACCCTGCCTCCGCCCATGCCATCACCCTGCCTCCACCCATGCCATCACACTGCCTCCACCCATGCCATCACACTGCCTCCAACCCATGCCATCACACTGCCTCCACCCATGCCATCACACTGCCTCCGCCCATGCCATCAACCTGCCTCCGCCCATGCCATCACCCTGCCTCCGCCCATGCCATCACCCTGCCTCCACCCATGCCATCACACTGCCTCCACCCATGCCATCACACTGCCTCCGCCCATGCCATCACCCTGCCTCCACCCATGCCATCACACTGCCTCCACCAATGCCATCACACTGCCTCCACCCATGCCATCACACTGCCTCTACCCATACCATCACACTGCCTCTACCCATGCCATCACACTGCCTCTACCCATGCCATCACACTGCCTCTACCCATACCATCACACTGCCTCCACCCATGCCATCACACTGCCTCTACCCATGCCATCACCCTGCCTCTACCCATGCCATCACCCTGCCTCCACCCATGCCATCACTCTGCCTCCACCCATGCCATCACACTGCCTCCACCCATGCCATCACACTGCCTCCACCCATGCCATCACACTGCCTCCGCCCATGCCATCACCCTGCCTCCACCCATGCCATCACACTGCCTCCACCAATGCCATCACACTGCCTCCACCCATGCCATCACACTGCCTCTACCCATACCATCACACTGCCTCTACCCATGCCATCACACTGCCTCTACCCATGCCATCACACTGCCTCTACCCATACCATCACACTGCCTCCACCCATGCCATCACACTGCCTTTACCCATGCCATCACCCTGCCTCCACCCATGCCATCACACTGCCTCTACCCATGCCATCACACTGCCTCCACCATGGTTTACAGATGGCGTTGTGTGCTTTGGATCATGAGCTGTTCCAAGCCTTCTCCACACTTTTTTCTTCCCATCATTCTGGTACAGATTCATCTTAGTTTCATCCGTCCAAAGAATGCTTTTCCAGAACTGGTCCGGCTTTTTTAGATGTTTTTTGGCAAAGTCTAATTCATGAGGCTTATGAATGGTTTGCACCTTGTGGTGATCCCTCTGTATTTGCACCTTGTGGTGAACCCTCTGTATTTGCACCTTGTGGTGAACCCTCTGTATTTTCTCTCATAAAATCTTCCCTTGTTTGGAGACTTTGACAATGATGTTGTTGCCTAGATGTTGTAAATGGGTTTTTCTTTACCATAGAGAGGATCCTGCGATCATCCACCACTGTTGTCTTCCGTGGACCTCCATGCCTTTTTCTGTTGCTGAGCTCACCAGTGCGTTCTTCTTTCCTCAGAATGGACCAAACTGTTGATTTGGCCGCTCCTAATGTTGCTGCCATCTCTCTGATGGATTTGTTTCATTTTTGAAGCTTTACAATGTCCTGTTTCACTTGCATGGACAGCTCCTTTGAACGCATGATGTCGGTTCACAGCAATAGATTCCAAATGCAAATACCACATTAGAATCATCTCCAGACCTTTTACCTTGAAACTTAATGAAGAACTAAGGAAGGAGTAGCCCACACCTGGCCATGAAACAGCTTCTGATTCAATTGTCCAATTACTTTTGGTCCCTTGAAAAAGGGGGGATGGCTACTCTTAAGAGCTGCAATTCCTAAACCCTTCCCCCAATGTGGATGTACATACCCTCAAATTACACCTGAGAGTGCGCACTGTCCGCCCATATCCATTATAGAACTGTAACTTGATTATGTTTTGGTAAATACCTGAAAAAATAAAAAATAGTTCTTCTGTCCAAATATATATGGACCTAACTGTATGTTCCATGGTTCCATTGTTCCAGCTTGGACCAGTATAAGTATGTATGTGACCTACCTGTGGGATCTGTCTAGAAGCTGGAAATCACTGAAGTAGACCTCGTTACTACAATGACCTCCACTATCTTCCAGGTCCTGTACAGAGCGGTTGTCCTGCTGCATTGTGAACACAGGAGGTCAGCCATTGGGGACGGGCACCAATCAGAGATCACTTTACATTTTCTCACAGATATGGAATATAAATAGTTATATTGTCCTGTGGGACATCTGCAGTCTCTGACCGTCTCCTGTTGTATTTTTTTTGTTTTTAAGAGGAACTGAATTTGGGGCTGCTTTGATGTTTTTGCATTGGGACTGATAGGGGGATCTAAGTGCCTTGACAGAAGAGCAAGCATCGCCCTCTGGGGGATGAATTTTAGTTTAGCTGGACATTTTAAGTGCTTGTGTTTAGCTGGAGTTTTGAGTGTGTACATTGCCCTCTGGGGCATGCATCTAGTTTGGCTGGGGTATTGAAGTGCTTGAGTTTTCTTGAAGTGCTTCCATTGGAGGTATGAGGTGCTAGCCTGTATACTGATCATGTTTGATGTTTCTATTATTTGATCAGTTTTTACACTTACAGTTGTACTGCTAAGTTATCATTAAGTGCTGACAATTGACCTATACCTCACATTTACATCAGTCCTGCCCTCAAGATGCTTAGAGCCTAAGGTTCCTACTAGGGACAATTTAGAAAGGAGCCAATTAACCTATCAGCATCTCTTTGGAGTAGGGGAGGAAACCGGAGTACCCGGAGGAAACCCACGCAAGCACAGGGAGAACATGCAAACTCCATGCAGGAGGTGCCATTGGATTTGAACCCATGACTTATCTACTGCAAGGCAGAAGTGCTAACCACTAAGCCACTGTGCCGCCCAGTGCAGAGGGGCTAATCACTAAGGTATGTTCTTGCATTGGTTTCCTCCAGGTACTCCGGTTCTCTCCCACAGTCCACAGACATGCTGGAAGGTTAATCGGCTCATTTATATATTACCCCTCGTTAGTACATGTATGCATGTGAGGTAGTGTAGTGCACCCCTGTAGGAGGCGCTGTAGAGAAACCCCCTCTGAGCCTAACCTGGGGGGAGGACGCCTGATTGGCTGTATGTGTAGCACTCGGACACACCCCTGACAATCAATAAAGAAACACCAACTCAAGCAATGCTGACTGTATTGATAAATAGGATGTACCAAGAACAGTATGATGATAACAAACAAGGAAAACCACAAACCCCCCGAACTCTAGACAGAGACCTACTGTGCTAGTGTAGACCCAAAACTCCCAGGAGGTAGTGACCGGGCCGAGATATGGACTGATAATTGGGGGTTCAGCTTAACCACTTCAGTAGTAGGCATCTCCTTTAGTGTATCTGCAGTCTCTTACCATCTACTGTACTATATCTGCAGTCTTTGACGATCTCTTGTTGTATGTCTTCAATCTCTGACCATCTCCTGTAGTTTTTCTGCAGTCTATAACCATCTCTTGTAGAATATCTGCAGTCTCTGACCATCTCCTGTACTATGTCTGCAGTCTCTGACCATCTCCTGTACTATGTCTGCAGTCTATGACTGTCTCTTGTAAAATATCTGCAGTCTTTGACCATCTCTTGTTGTATGTCTGCAGTCTTTGACTGTCTCCTGTAGTTTTTCTGCAGTCTCTGACCATTTCTTGTAGTATGCCTACGGCATATCTTGAAAGACAATTTCAACTGTTTCTGGTGTGTCAGTGGTTGTCAGGTCCAGGTACAGGATGAGATATTATTACTAGGAGTGACAAAATGACCATCTATGAAGCAGCTCTAAGAGGGGTAGCCTTTCACTTGGGGGCTCATCCGGGATTCCATCTACCCTGAGAAATGCATATGGAAGTACAAACCACATCAGTAAGATGGACCCCATTATTGATGCCAATTTGTTTCAAAGAAAGAAAACAGGTCCCGTCTGTTGGAGATGGAAGAATGAGTGCAGCTTATAACCTCTCCAATATAGCTATCCAAGATGGATACAGTGACCCTAGTAACAGTGAGAATCAAAGTGCCACTTGGGAGGACGTCTCAGGCTACCCTTCCCTCACAAATAATATTCCAGGTACAGGGCTCTGTTACTAATATGGAGGTGTAGGCTACTAAAAGAGAGTCTGTCGGAGTCTGCTGAAGGGAAAGGAGAACTTGAGGGGCTCAAGGAGAGACAGCCAATTACTGAAGAGCATGCATTTAGTTACACTCAAGTTTTGAAGCGCATGTGGTCAGTATTGCTGGAGACTTGAAGAGCATGAATTTAGTCTAGTTAGAGATTTGAAGTTTATGTATTCAATTTCAGTGGAAAGTTCATCAGTTGCTGCCCTCAAGATTTCTATATTCATAAGCCCCTACATCATATGTACTAGGGGGAATTTAGTCAGGAGCCAATTAAACTACCAGCATGTCCTTGAAGTGTGGGAGGAAACCCTTGCAAGTAAAGGGATAACATGCAAACTCCATGTAGGTAGTGTCAAGGTCAGGATCTAAACCCATGACCCAAGTTCTGCAAGGTGGAAGTGCTAGCCACTAAAGCCACTGCACCACCCATTGCAGAAAGCCTAGACACTAAGCTACTGTGCTTGCATTGGCTTCCTCCACGAACTCCAGTTTCCTCCAAATCTCCAAAGGCATGGTGGTAGTATAGTTGGCTCCTGTCTAAATTACCCCTAGTATATGTATGGGTGTGAGGTAGTAACCTTAGACTATAAGCATCTTCTGTAGTATGGCTGCAGTTTCTAACCATCTCCAGTAGTATGTCTGCATTCTCTATCCTCTGTAATATATCTGCAGGATATCTTGAAAGACCATTTCACCTGTTTCTGGTGTGTCAGTGGTGGTCGGGTGCAGGTACAGGGTGGGTTATCACTGGGGGGACCCATCTATCATCCTGCTCCTAGGGAAGTAGCTCTGTATGTGGGGGCTCATCCGGGATTAGTTCTGATCCTGATTATTGCATTTGAAAATACAAGCAAACTCAGTAAGATAGACCCCATCCCTGATTCCAGTTCATGCAAAGAACAGATACAGTCTGTTGGACATGAACAAATGAGTACAGCTAGTATCCATTCAGAGGTAGCCATGCCGGGTGTCTTCATAAATGGAGATGGTGACCCTAGTAGCAGTGAGAATCACAGTGCCACTTGGGAGGATGTCTCAAAGTACGCCCACAAAGAACGTAACAGGTACAATTATGGAGGTGAAAGCCACTAGTTTGTCTGAGTCTGTGGAAGGGAAAGGAGAACTTGCAGAAGTGGTAGAGAAACTTCAGAGGACTCCAGGTGAGAGAGCCGGTCAGGTTGTTGACTACTTCAAATAGCTTCTATCCAAGAAATAATACTAGAAAAAAGAGGGGAAGGACTGAGCCTTTGAGAAGACTCTCACCTGATACTTCACAGATACACTTTAAGGCACCTCCTTATCGAGTGCCGCCATTCGAGAGAGAGATCTCCACCAACGTTCAAATTGTCATCGGATACAAGGCTTTGTAGAAGAAGAAGGATACAAGTCCAGACAAGGAGACCAGCTACTTCAACTGTTTTTGGTAAAGTTCAGTCAAGCTGATATTCCTCTCGCCTGTGGTACCTGTTCAAGCTGATAGTATTCACACAAGAACTCTTCTCAATTTAGGTTCCCAAAGAACTTTAACAGTGAGAATTCTATTAGGGCAGTCGATCGGTACGGGAGCCGGAAGTTAGTGGAGATCACTGGTGTCTATACTGCGATTTCCAGCTTCTAGAGGATCCCACAGATATGGAATATAAATAGTTATATTGGTCCTGTGGGACATCTGCAGTCTCTGACCGTCTCCTGTTGTATTTTTGTTTTTAAAAAGAACCGAATTTGGGGCTGCTGTGATGTTTCTGCATTGGGACTGATTGGGGGATCTAAGTGCCTTCTCACAAGTGCAGCATCGCCCTCTGGGGCATGCATTTTGTTCAAGTTATTATTGTAAGTGCTTGTGTTTTCTTTGGTTAGAGCTTTCAGTGCATACATTTAGATTGTCTGTCACATTGAAGTGCTTCCATTGGAGGTATGAGGTGCTAGCCTGTATACTGATCATGTTTGATGTTTCTATTATCTGATCAGTTTTTACACTTACAGTTGTACTGCTAAGTTATCATTAAGTGCTGACAATTGACCTATACCTCACATTTACATCAGTCCTGCCCTCAAGATGCTTAGAGCCTAAGGTTCCTACTAGGGACAATTTAGACAGGAGCCAATTAACCTACCAGCATGTCTTTGGAATTGTGGGAGGAAATTGGAGTACCGGGAAGAAACCC
This sequence comes from Staurois parvus, assembly GCF_062004578.1. Lineage (NCBI taxonomy): Eukaryota > Metazoa > Chordata > Amphibia > Anura > Ranidae > Staurois > Staurois parvus. The sequence goes on from NW_028319451.1 coordinate 339,144, forward strand.
ACGCAAGCACAGGGAGAACATGCAAACTGAATACAGGAGATGCCATGGGATTTGAACCCATGAATCAACTACTGCAAGGCAGAAGTGATAGCCACTAAGCCACTGTGCCACCCAATGCAGATTGGCTAACCACTAAGCTATGTTCTTGCCCTGGTTTTCTCCGGGTACTCCGGTTCTCTCCCACACTCCACAGATATGCTGGAAGGTTAATCGACTCAATTATATATTTCCCCTCGTTAGTACATGTATGCATGTGAGGTAGTGTAGTGCACCCCTGTAGGAGGCGCTGTAGAGAAACCCCCTCTGAGCCTAACCTGGGGTGAGGACGCCTGATTGGCTGTATGTGTAGCACTCGGACACACCCCTGACAATCAATAAAGAGACACCAACTCAAGCAATGCTGACTGTATTGATAAATAGGATGTACCAAGAACAGTCTGATGATAACAAACAAGGAAAACCACAAACCCCCCGAACTCTAGACAGAGACCTACTGTGCTAGTGTAGACCCAAAACTCCCAGGAGGTAGTGACCGGGCCGGGATATGGACTGATAATTGGAGGTTCAGCTTAACCACGTCAGCAAAAAGAATCTCCTGTACTATGTGTGCAGTCTTTGACCATCTCTTGTTGTATGTCTGCAATCTTTGACTGTCTCCTGTAGTTTTTCTGCAATCTCTTACCATCTCTTGTAGTATGCCTACGGCATATATTGAAAGACAATTTCAACTGTTTCTGGTGTGTCAGTGGTTGTCAGGTCCAGGTACAGGATGAGATATTATTACTAGGAGTGACAAAATGACCATCTATGAAGCAGCTCTAAGAGGGGTAGCCTTTCACTTGGGGGCTCATCCGGGATTCCATCTACCCTGAGAAATGCATATGGAAGTACAAGCCACATCAGTAAGATGGACCCCATTATTGATGCCAGTTTGTGCAAAGAAAGAAAACAGGTCCCGTCTGTTGGAGATGGAAGAATGAGTGCAGCTTATAACCTCTCCGATATAGCTATCCAAGATGGATACAGTGACCCTAGTAACAGTGAGAATCAAAGTGCCACTTGGGAGGACGTCTCAGGCTACCCTTCCCCCACAAATAATATTCCAGGTACAGGGCTCTGTTACTAATATGGAGGTGTAGGCTACTAAAAGAGAGTCTGTCGGAGTCTGCTGAAGGGAAAGGAGAACTTGAGGGGCTCAAGGAGAGACAGCCAGTCACTGAAGAGCATGCATTTAGTTACACTCAAGTTTTGAAGCGCATGTGGTCAGTATTGCTGGAGACTTGAAGAGCATGAATTAAGTCTAGTTAGAGATTTGAAGTTTATGTGTTCAATTTCAGTGGAAAGTTCATCAGTTGATGCCCTCAAGATTTCTATATTCATAAGCCCCTACATCATATGTACTAGGGGGAATTTAGACAGGAGCCAATTAAACTACCAGCATGTGCTTGAAGTGTGGGAGGAAACCCTTGCAAGTAAAGGGATAACATGCAAATTCCATGTAGGTAGTGTCAAGGTCAGGATCTAAACCCATGACCCAAGTTCTGCAAGGTGGAAGTACTAGCCACTGCTGTGCTTGCATTGGCTTCCTCCACGAACTCCAGTTTTATCCAAATCTCCAAAGGCATGGTGGTAAAATAGTTGGCTCCTGTCTAAACTACCCCTAGTATATGTATGGGTTTGAGGTAGGAACCTTAGACTAGAAGCATCTTCTGTAGTATGGCTGCAGTCTCTAACCATCTCCAGTAGTATGTCTGCATTTTCTATCTTCTGTAATATATCTGCAGGATATCTAAAAAGACCATTTCACCTGTTTCTGGGGTGTCAGTGGTTGTCGGGTCCAGGTACAGGGTGGGTTATCACTGGGGGGACCCATCTATCATCCTGCTCCTAGCGAAATAGCTCTGCATGTGGGGGCTCATCCGGGATTAATTCTGATCCTGATTATTGCATTTGAAAATAAAAGCAAACTCAGTAAGATAGACCCCATCCCTGATTCCAGTTCATGCAAAGAACAGATACAGTCTGTTGGACATGAACAAATGAGTACAGCTAGTATCCATTCAGAGGTAGCCATGCCGGGTGTCTTCATAAATGGAGATGGTGACCCTAGTAGCAGTGAGAATCACAGTGCCACTTGGGAGGATGTCTCAAAGTACGCCCACAAAGAAGGTAACAGGTACAATTATGGAGGTGAAAGCCACTAGTTTGTCTGAGTCTGTGGAAGGGAAAGGAGAACTTACAGAAGTGGTAGAGAAACTTCAGAGGACTCCAGGTGAGAGAGCCGGTCAGGTTGTTGACTACTTCAAATAGCTTCTATCCGAGAAATAATACAAGAAAAAAGAGGGGAAGGACTGAGCCTTTGAGAAGACTCTCACCTGATACTTCAAAGAGACGCTTTAAGGCACCTCCTTATCGAGTGCCGCCATTCGAGAGAGAGATCTCCACCAACGTTCAAATTGTCATCGGATACAAGGCTTTGTAGAAGAAGAAGGATACAAGTCCAGACAAGGAGACCAGATACTTCAACTGTTTTTGGTAAAGTTCAGTCAAGCTGATATTCCTCTCGCCTGTGGTACCTGTTCAAGCTGATAGTATTCACACAAGAACTCTTCTCAATTTAGGTGCCCAAAGGACTTTATTAGTGAGAATTCTATTAGAGCAGTCGATCGGTACGGGAGCCGGAAGTTAGTGGAGATCACTGGTGTCTATACTGCGATTTCCAGCTTCTAGAGGATCCCACAGATATGGAATATAAATAGTTATATTGGTCCTGTGGGACATCTGCAGTCTCTGACCGTCTCCTGTTGTATTTAAAAAGGAACCGAATTTGGGGCTGCTGCGATGTTTCTGCATTGGGACTGATTGGGGGATCTAAGTGCCTTCTCACAAGTGCAGCATCGCCCTCTGGGGCATGCATTTTGTTAAAGTCGTGATTTTAAGTGCTTGATCTCAGTGCATACATTGCCCTCTCAGGCACGCATGTAGATTGTCTGTCGCTATGAAGTGCTTGAGCTGTGTTGAAGTGCTTCCATTGGAGGTATGAGGTGCTAGCCTGTATACTGATCATGTTTGATGTTTCTATTATTTGACCAATTTTTACACTTACAGTTGTACTGCTAAGTCATCATTAAGTGCTGACAATTGACCTATACGTCACATTTACATCAGTCATGCCCTCAAGATGCTTAGAGCCTAAGGTTCCTACTAAGGACAATTTAGACAGGAGCCAATTAACCTACCAGCATGTCTTTGGAATTGTGGGAGGAAACCGGAGCGCCCGGAGGAAACCCACACAAGCACAGGGAGAACATGCAAACTCCATACAGGAGGTACCATGGGATTTGAACCCATGACTTACCTACTGCAAGGCAGTAGTGCTAGCCACTAAGCCACTGTGCCGCCCTGTGCAGAAGGGCTAACCACTAAGCTGTGTTCTTGCACTGGTTTCCTCCAGATACTCCGGATCTCTCCCACAGTCCACAGACATGCTGAGAGGTTAATCGGCACCTTTATAAATTTCCCCTCGAGATAGTGTAGTGCACCCCTGTAGGAGGCGCTGTAAAGAAACTCCCTCTGAGCCTAACCTGGGGAGAGGACGCCTGATTGGCTGTATGTGTAGCACCCGGACACACCCCTGACAATCAATAAAGAGACACCAACTCAAGCAATGCTGACTGTATTGATAAATAGGATGTACCAAGAACAGTCTGATGATAACAAACAAGGAAAACCACAAACCCCCTGAACTCTAGACAGAGACCTACTGTGCTAGTGTAGACCCAAAACTCCCAGGAGGTAGTGACCGGGCCGGGTTATGGACTGATAATTGGAGGTTCAGCTTAACCACGTCAGCAATAAGCATCTCCTGTACTATGTCTGCAGTCTCTGACCATCTCCTGTACTATGTCTGCAGTCTCTGACCATCTCCTGTAGTATGTCTGCAGTCTCTGACCATCTCCTGTAGTATGTTTTCAGCCTCTGACTATCTCCAATAGTATGTCTGCAGTCTCTGACCATCTCCTGTAGTATGTCTGCAGTCTCTGACCATCTCCTGTAGTATTTCTGCAGTCTCTGACCATCTCCTGTACTATGTCTGCAGTCTCTGACCATCTCCTGTACTATGTCTGCAGTCTCTGACCATCTCCTGTAGTATTTCTGCAGTCTCTGACCATCTCCTGTACTATGTCTGCAGTCTCTGACCATCTCCTGTAGTATGTCTGCAGTCTCTGACCATCTCATGTACTATGTCTGCAGTCTCTGACCATCTCATGTACTATGTCTGCAGTCTCTGACCATCTCCTGTAGTATGTCTGCAGTCTCTGACCATCTCCTGTACTATGTCTTCAGTCTCTGACCATCTCCTGTAGTATGGCTGCATTCTCTGTCTTTTCTAATATATCTGCAGAATATTTCCACAGACCATTCCAACTGTTTCTGGTGTGTCATTGGTTGTCGGGTCCAGGGAGGGTTATCATTGAGAGTGATAAAATGACCCATCTATGAAGCAACTCCTAAAGGGAGAGCACTATATCTGGGGGCTCATCCGGGATTCCTTCTACCCTGATAATTGCATCTGAAAGTTGAAGCCACATCAGTAATAAGGACCCCATCACTGATACCAGTTCATGCTAAAATCAAAAACGGGTTCTGTCTTTGGAGATGGAGGAATGAGTGCAGCTTTTGTCCACTCCGAAATAGCTATGCTGAAGACACAGGCGTCTTGAAATATGGATACAGTGACCCTAGTAGCAGCGAGAATCAAAGTGCCACTTGGGAGGACGCCTCAGGCTACCCTTCCCTCACAAATAATATTCCAGGTACAGGGCTCTGTTACTAATATGGAGGTGTAGGCTACTAAAAGAGAGTCTGTCGGAGTCTGCTGAAGGGAAAGGAGAACTGGAGGGGCTCAAGGAGAGACAGCCAGTCACTGAAGAGCATGGATTTAGTTACACTCAAGTTTTGAAGCGCATGTGGTCAGTATTGCTGGAGACTTGAAGAGCATGAATTTAGTCCAGATTGAGATTTGAAGTCAATGTGTTAAGTTTCAATGGAGAGTTCATCAGTTGCTGCCATCAAGGCTTCTATATTCATAAGTCCCTACATCATATGTACTAGGGGGAATTTACACAGGAGCCAATTAAGCTTCCACCATGTCTTTTGAGTGTGGGAGGAAACAGTTGCAAGGACAGAGAAAACACACAAACTCCATGTAGGTGGTGTCATGGCCAGGATTTAAACCCATGACCCAAGTGCTGTGAGGTGGAAGTGCTAGCCACAAAGCCACTGCAACACCCATTGCAGAAAGCCTAGCCACTAAGCTTCTGTGCTTGCCCTGGTTTCATACAGGTACTCCTGTTTCCTCCCACTCTCAAAAAAAAATGGTGGTAGGTTAAATGGCTCCTGTCTAAATTACCCCTAGTACATGTATGGATGTGAGGTAGTAACCTTAGACTATAAGCATCTTCTGTAGTATGGCTGCAGTCTCTAACCATCTCCAGTAGTATGTCTGCATTCTCTATCTTCTGTAATATATCTGCAGGATATCTTGAAAGACCATTTCACCTGTTTCTGGTGTGTCAGTGGTGGTCGGGCGCAGGTACAGGGTGGGTTATCACTGGGGGGACCCATCTATCATCCTGCTCCTAGAGAAATAGCTCTGCATGCGGGGGCTCATCCGGGATTAATTCTGATCCTGATTATTACATTTGAAAATACAAGCAAACTCAGTAAGATAGACCCCATCCCTGATTGCAGTTCATGCAAAGAACAGATATAGTCTGTTGGACATGAACAAATGAGTACAGCTAGTATCCATTCAGAGGTAGCCATGCCGGGTGTCTTCATAAATGGAGATGGTGACCCTAGTAGCAGTGAGAATCACAGTGCCACTTGGGAGGATGTCTCAAAGTACGCCCACAAAGAAGGTAACAGGTACAATTATGGAGGTGACAGCCACTAGTTTGTTTGCATCTGTGGAAGGGAAAGGAGAACTTGCAGAAGTGGTAGAGAAACTTCAGAGGACTCCAGGTGAGAGAGCCGGTCGGGTTGTTGACTACTTCAAATAGCTTCTATCCAAGAAATAATACTAGAAAAAAGAGGGGAAGGACTGAGCCTTTGAGAAGACTCTCACCTGATACTTCAAAGAGACACTTTAAGGCACCTCCTTATCGAGTGCCGCCATTCGAGAGAGAGATCTCCACCAACGTTCAAATTGACATCGGATACAAGGCTTTGTAGAAGAAGAAGGATACAAGTCCAGACAAGGAGACCAGCTACTTCAACTTTTTTTGGTAAAGTTCAGTCAAGCTGATATTCCTCTCGCCTGTGGTACCTGTTCAAGCTGATAGTATTCACACAAGAACTCTTCTCAATTTAGGTGCCCAAAGGACTTTATTAGTGAGAATTCTATTACAAGCACCTAACGTACCTACCCTAAAGAAGGAGAGAAGAGACGTACCCATGTCATGGTTAACTGTAGCTCAAGCTGTCAGGCTACACATCATTTTGCTGCTTATTACTTTAGATGGAATATAAAGTAACCCTGACATTGTTCTAGAGTTCCTTAGAAAAGCTGTACCTGTAAAAGAAGTGTGTAAGTACTTACCTCTCCACAACACCGCTCAGTTCATCAAAAAGGTTTCAGTAGAGTACAGGACAGTGTCAGTAAGGCAGTGGGCAGTGTCTATGGGGCAGTGGGCAGTGTCTATGGGGCAGTAGACAGTGTCAGTGGGGAAGAGGACTGTGTCAGTAGAGCAGTGGACAGTGTCAGTAGAGTAGTATACCATAGCAGTAGGGCAGAAGACGGTGTCAGTGTCTGTAGGGCAGAGCATGGTGTCAGTGGGGCAAAGAACGGTCTCATTACAGCAGAGCATGGTGTCAGTGGGGCAAAGAACGGTCTCATTAGAGCAGAGGATGGTGTCAGTAGAGTAGTGGATGGGGTTTTCTCAATGAATGCAGAGGGCTTTCTGATTGGAAGAGGTGGAGAGGCAGCACAGTGTTGTCACGCTCTCCAAATTGTCCAATCAGAATATGCTTTGCTTTCATGGAGGTAATGCAAAGGGATCACTAAATGGCAACTGTGCCCAGTGGCCGACCTTCTGTGTTCACAATGCGGCAGGGCAGTCGATCGGTACGGGAGCCGGAAGTTAGTGGAGATCACTGGTGTCTATACTGCGATTTCCAGCTTCTAGAGGATCCCACAGATATGGAATATAAATAGTTATATTGGTCCTGTGGGACATCTGCAGTCTCTGACCGTCTCCTGTTGTATTTTTGTTTTTAAAAGTAACCGAATTTGGGGCTGCTGCGATGTTTCTGCATTGGGACTGATTGGGGGATCTAAGTGCCTTCTCACAAGTGCAGCATCGCCCTCTGGGGCATGCATTTTGTTCAAGTTATTATTGTAAGTGCTTGTGTTTTCTTTGGTTAGAGCTTTCAGTGCATACATTTAGATTGTCTGTCACATTGAAGTGCTTCCATTGGAGGTATGAGGTGCTAGCCTGTATACTGATCATGTTTGATGTTTCTATTATCTGATCAATTTTTACACTTACAGTTGTACTGCTAAGTTATCATTAAGTGCTGACAATTGACCTATACCTCACATTTACATCAGTCCTGCCCTCAAGATGCTTAGAGCCTAAGGTTCCTACTAAGGACAATTTAGACAGGAGCCAATTAACCTACCAGCATGTCTTTGGAATTGTGGGAGGAAATTGGAGTACCGGGAAGAAACCCAAGCAGGCACAGGGAGAACATGCAAACTGAATACAGGAGATGCCATGGGATTTGAACACATGAATCAACTACTGCAAGGCAGAAGTGCTAGCCACTAAGCCACTGTGCCGCCCGATGCAGATCGGCTAACCACTAAGCTATGTTCTTGCCCTGGTTTCCTCCGGGTACTCCGGTTCTCTCCCACACTCCACAGATATGCTGGAAGGTTAATCGACTCAATTATATATTTCCCCTCGTTAGTACATGTATGCATGTGAGGTAGTGTAGTGCACCCCTGTAGGAGGCGCTGTAGAGAAACCCCCTCTGAGCCTAACCTGGGGTGAGGACGCCTGATTGGCTGTATGTGTAGCACTCGGACACACCCCTGACAATCAATAAAGAGACACCAACTCAAGCAATGCTGACTGTATTGATAAATAGGATGTACCAAGAACAGTCTGATGATAACAAACAAGGAAAACCACAAACCCCCCGAACTCTAGACAGAGACCTACTGTGCTAGTGTAGACCCAAAACTCCCAGGAGGTAGTGACCGGGCCGGGATATGGACTGATAATTGGAGGTTCAGCTTAACCACGTCAGCAAAAAGAATCTCCTGTACTATGTCTGCAGTCTCTGACCATCTCCTGTACTATGTCTGCAGTCTCTGACCATCTCCTGTACTATGTCTGTAGTCTCTGACCATATCCTGTACTATGTCTGCAGTCTCTGACCATCTCCAGAAATGCCCGTAGCGAATAGGGAAGAATGGAAATAGCGCAGGGCATACATGACTAGGCCCAGAGTGGTTGGGAACGGAAAGGGTTAAAAATTTAGCTCCAAGGGGTGGGGAATGGGATTGGGAATAATTGGATTGGCAGACGTGGAGTGTAGGAGGTGTCTGTGGCACCGTAGGGTGGGGGTTGCTGCGGAAGGGGCGTCATTGCAGCTGGATGAGTGCAAGGACCTGAGCTTCCCTCCCGCCCTCCCTGTTAGGTTAGGTATCGGGTCTTGTCCGGGGGCAGGTGCGCGGGTAACTCGAGCACAAATGCAAAATAACAAAAAAAAAAAAAAAAAACCCTGGTTGGTGGGGTGGGTTTTATGTTGGTTCGTGGGCGGTTGTTGGTCTTTGGAGGCGGTTCTCATCTTGGAAGGAAAACAATGGTGTGGGACCCCATCCGTGGTATGGGGGGCCCGGTGGATATTCCCAGTTAACCAAGGTTTAGCTGGAAGGTGGTGGTGCTGCACTGCGGACGGTATGGTTGCCTCCGAGCTGGTTGGTTGCGGCTGGAGGCCTAGTGTATAGGGTTGTCCGCAGGTGCATTTTGGATCGTTTGTGGGTGCCTTTGAAGACCAACAACAATTCTTTGGTTTCGTTAAGGAACGGTTGATGTATGTAAATTGTGAAGTTGTTAATAAAAGGCCATGTTGGCCATTTACTCCAAAAATGGTGTCATGTTTTTGTAACGTTTATTTGGTTAAGGGGGGGGGGGGGGTTTGGGGTGGTATGGATAGGCAATGGTGGAAGTAGGAGTGGACAAGCCTATCTATGGTGCAGTAGTCATGTACTATGTGTGCAGTCTTTGACCATCTCTTGTTGTATGTCTGCAATCTTTGACTGTCTCCTGTAGTATTTCTGCAATCTCTTACCATCTCTTGTAGTATGCCTACGGCATATATTGAAAGACAATTTCAACTGTTTCTGGTGTGTCAGTGGTTGTCAGGTCCAGGTACAGGATGAGATATTATTACTAGGAGTGACAAAATGACCATCTATGAAGCAGCTCTAAGAGGGGTAGCCTTTCACTTGGGGGCTCATCCGGGATTCCATCTACCCTGAGAAATGCATATGGAAGTACAAGCCACATCAGTAAGATGGACCCCATTATTGATGCCAGTTTGTGCAAAGAAAGAAAACAGGTCCCGTCTGTTGGAGATGGAAGAATGAGTGCAGCTTATAACCTCTCCGATATAGCTATCCAAGATGGATACAGTGACCCCAGTAACAGTGAGAATCAAAGTGCCACTTGGGAGGACGTCTCAGGCTACCCTTCCCTCACAAATAATATTCCAGGTACAGGGCTCTTGTAAGGGACCGCCCGGCGGTACCACTAGCACTCCACTGATCGGATGTTCCCAGCGCACGGAGTCTAAGCCCCAGGGTACTTGTTCACCAGGGCCCCTGATGGTGGGGATGGACTTGGAGTACCCCAGGACCAGGTCGTGACTACTGAGGACACCCGTCAGTGGTAGGGGTATTCGCCAGGGGCTCCCACGGGAGAGAGCCAGGTATGAGGAGGTCTGGAGACCCCGCTGAGAGGGACGGATGGATGGATGGATGGCTGAGCAGGAGCAGGGTCATACAAGCCGGGTCGGTAACTATGGGGACGGTGCGGTACAGAGCAGCGGGCAAAGAATAGTCGGGTCACACGCCAGGTCAGCAACAGCAGGTCAGATCCAATAGGGGGCATTCAGGAGAGAGGTCAGGCAAGCAAGGGTCAAGAACAGGAGAAAACAGCAAGGTCAGGGCACAATCCGGGTCAGCAACTTACTTCAAACAGGTTCACAGGTTCACAGGATACAAGAGACCAAAAGGCACTGAATGACAGCTCAGGGCCATTTAAATATCCCGCCCTGCGCTGTCATTGGTGCCAGGCGCGCGCCCGTGGTCACTACTGTGCATGCGCGAACCTGATTGCCGCGGTCGGCCAAGTCCCGGCGCTCGCGTACAAGGAGGTGTACTGCGCCTGCGCCGAGCCCAGCGGCGCGACGGTCTCCGACATTGCCCCCCCCCTACGGGCAACCTCCGGATGCCCACCCGATCTCTCCACCACGGGTGATCACGAAGAAACTCCCGGACTAGTCTAGGTGCGTGGACATTATGAGCCGGTTCCCAGGAATTGTCCTCAGGACCATAGCCCTTCCACTTAATTAGGAATTGGGTCTGGCCCCCCCTTCTTCGGCACTTAAGGATCGTTTCCACCTCAAATTCCTCTTGTCCTTCGACCGTTATGGCCTCTGGGGGTCTGGATTCTCGTTCTGGGAAGGCATCTGGGATCACTGGCTTCAGCAGGGATACATGGAAGACTGGATGAATTCTGAACGTGTCCGGCAGGATCAGCTCATATGCCACTTCGTTAACCATCCGCTTTACCCGAAAAGGCCCCACAAATTTAGGTCCCAACTTTTTCGAGGGACAAAGCATCTTTAAGTTGGTTGTGGCCAACCACACCTTCTGCCCAGGCCGCAACGCCAAATCCCCTCTTCGTTTCTTGTTAAACTCCTTCTTATTGTCCTCTTGGGCCCGAGCGATGGCTTCCTGGAGTAATTTGTTATTGACGGAGAAGAAGGTCAACGCATCCTGCGTTGCTGGAACTGGGCATTCAGAGACCAAATCAGGGAGAAAGACAGGGTGAAACCCATAATTCGAAAAGAATGGGGACTGTCCTGTTGCCGAATGGCTTGCGTTGTTATAAGCGAACTCCGCCAGGGGCAAAAGAGACAGCCAATCATCCTGCAGGAAAGACGTGTAGCAACGCAAGTATTGTTCCAGGGTCTGGTTCGTTCTCTCGGTCTGACCGTTGGTCTGAGGGTGGAACGCGGAGGAGAGGGACAACTTAATGTCCAGGGCCTTGCACAGAGCCCTCCAAAACTTAGATGTAAACTGGACCCCTCGATCAGAGACGATGTCCTCGGGTACTCCATGAAGTCTAACGACCTCCCGGATAAATATTCGCGCCGTCTCGGTTGCTGACGGAGTCTTCCTTAGTGGCACGAAGTGAGCCATCTTGGATAGGCGATCAATGACCACCAGAATTGCCGTGTGGTCTTGTGACGGTGGGAGCTCGACAATGAAGTCCATCGCGATCTTCTGCCAAGGCCGTTCGGGAATCGGCAAAGGTCGCAACAGCCCCCAGGCCTTGCTCCTTGACGGTTTGCTCTTCTGGCAGATGGTACAGGATCTCACGTAGCGCTTGCAATCCTTAGCCATGTTTGGCCACCAAAACGAGCGCCGGAGAAGCTCCAGAGTCTTGACTGGGCCAAAGTGACCTGCCAGCGGGTGATCGTGGCAATGCCCCAAAACCAGGGTCCGGACTTCCTCAGGTACCACGATAGAATCCTCCTTCCACAGGAGTCCCCCTTTGTTCTGGAGGGATACCCCAACTGGGGTTGGTGTGGCCGTAGATGCTTCTATTAACTTGGAGCGAAGGTCCGTCTGGAGCGCCAAGAAGTTCCCTGAGGACAAGATAGTGTCGGGTACCAGTTCTTCTTCGGAGTCCTCAAACATACGAGATAGCGCGTCAGGCTTCGTATTTTTAGATCCGGGCCTGTAAGTAATATGGAAATTGAATCTGGAAAAGAACAGGGCCCATCTTGCCTGCCGTGGGCGTAGACGCTTGGCAGTCCTCAGATATTCCAGATTCTTGTGGTCTGTGAAAATCAATATGGGATGTGAGGCACCTTCCAGCAGGTATCTCCATTCTTCTAGCGCTGCTTTGATAGCCAGCAGCTCTCTATCCCCGATATCGTAATTCTTCTCTGCTGGGGTGAGTTTCCTCGAGAAGAATGCTACGGGATGGAGTAACTCTTTGGTGCCTTTCCGCTGAGACAGGATGGATCCTACCGCATTCTCCGATGCATCTACCTCCAAAATGTAGGGCAGGGCCGCGTCCGGGTGGCCCAGGATGGGTGCCGAGGTAAATAGCTTTTTCAGAGCTTCGAAAGCTCTTTGAGCCTCTGGTGTCCATTTGAACCGGGTTCCAAGTTTGGTTAGTTGAGTAATGGGGGAGACCAGACCCGAGAAGTTTTTGATGAACTTCCGATAAAAGTTCGCGAACCCTATAAACCGTTGGACACCTTTTTTGTCCGTGGGTTCAGGCCAATCTAAAATTGCAGAGACCTTCTGGGGGTCCATTGCGACCCCCGCAGTGGAGATAATCAGGCCTAGAAACGTGATGCTAGATTGCTCGAAGCAACATTTCTCCGCCTTAGCATATAACCCATGCTGCCGCAATCGCCCCAAAACGTTTGCCACATGTATCCTATGATCCTCTAGAGAGGGTGAAAAAATTAGTATGTCGTCCAAGTAGACGATAACGAAGACATCCAAAAAATCCCTGAAGATGTCGTTCACAAAGTGTTGGAAGGTGGCTGGTGCATTGCACAGCCCAAATGGCATGACCAAGTATTCAAAGTGGCCAAACCGGGTACGGAAAGCAGTTTTCCACTCGTCCCCCTCTCTTATGCGTACCAGGTTATAGGCCCCCCTTAAATCAAGCTTTGTGAAAATAACCGCAGCCTTTAGGCTCTGAAACAGTTCTGGTACCAATGGCAATGGGTAACGATTTTTGATCGTGACCCTGTTCAGCTCCCGGTAGTCGATACAAGGTCTCAGGGTTTTGTCTTTTTTCTCCACAAAGAAGATTCCCGCTCCTGCTGGAGAAGTGGAGGGGCGGATGAATCCCTTCTGGAGGCTGTCCTCGATATATTCCTTCAGGGCCCCCAATTCAAGCTCAGATAGGGGGAAAATACGCCCAAAAGGGATCTCAGAGCCTGGTAACAGGTCGATTGGACAGTCATACGGGCGGTGGGGGGGCAGAGTATCGGCTCCCCGCTTACTGAACACGTCCAGGAACCCATGATAGGCTGCGGGAATAACCTGTTTCAAGTCAGAGTCTCCTTCGGAGCAAAGGAGAACTCCGGGCCCTGCGGGGCCCGAAGTGCGACAATGTTCCCGACAGTATGGGGAAGGGAACGAGATTGACCCGGTTTCCCAGTCAATCTGGGGGTTATGGGCCCGTAACCATGGGAGCCCCAGAATGACTGGGAAAAGAGGTGATGCAATAGCGTCCAGGCGGAGGAACTCCTGGTGCTGGTTGGCAATGATAGTGGCAATGGGGGGAGTTTCCTGATTAACTACCCCCGATTTTATCTGGGAACCATCAGCCAAAAAGATGTTGAAGCCCTTCTGTCTGTGTTGGAGAGGGATACCCTGCTGGTGAGCAAACTCTAGATCCAGGAAACAGCTGCATGCCCCCGAATCAACTATGGCTGTCACCTCCACGATCTTTCCTGGAAGCTGAAAGGAGAGGGGCACTACTAAGTATTGCAAAGGACAGGTATTGCTAATAGACAAAGAAGAAAAACGGGTGCACTTACTCATTTTCTGAGGGCAGGATCGCACCATATGACCAGCTTCACCGCAGTAAAGGCAGAGGTTCTGGGCTCGTCTGCGCTGGCGTTCCTCCGGTGATAATTTAGGCCGTGCCAGACCTAGCTGCATAGGTTCCGGAACATCTCCTGGTGGTGGGTTCTGGATGCTTTGTCGGGTTGGTGGGCTGGGGCCTAGGAATGGACCCCAGGTATTTCCGCGACCCTGGCCGAACCTCTCAAGCCTGCGTTCCCGCAGTCTTCGGTCAATCTTAATTGTCAGGGCAATAAGGTCTTCTAGAGACTCGGGAACCTCCACCCGGGCCAGCTCATCTTTCAAGGGATCGGAGAGCCCCATACGGAACTGGTGCAATAGAGCGAACTCATTCCAGCGTGTGTCCCCCATCCACCGCCTGAAATCAGAGGCGTATTCCTCTGCCGCCCGCCGGCCCTGTCGGAGCGCATATAAGGTCGCTTCGGCAGAGGCTGCCCGCTGTGGGTCATCATACAAGATGGCCATTGCTTCAAAGAAACTATTGACCGATCCCAGGTGAGGATCATTGTTTCCCCTTAGCCGGTGGGCCCAATCCTGGGGTTCACCCTGTAGTAGTGAAATAATGAATCCTACCTTCACGTTTTCGGTCAGGAAGGTACGGGGTTGTAGCTCAAAGAACAAGAGACAGGAATCACGGAATGACCGGAAGCGTGTGCGGTCCCCGTGAAAACGCTCCGGTAGGGGTACTCGAGGTTCTGCCATAGGGAGCAGGGCGGAAGCCCCTGAGACTGGTTCCTGAGCTACCAGGGCCGGGGGTGCAGAAACCGGGGCCTGTGGGGCAGGGTCAGAAATAGAGCCAGTCTGGATGCGATTCTCCAGCTGCATGCATCTGTCCTGCAGGACCGTTACGGCCTGCGTCAAATTAGCTAGGTGCCTGCAAATTTCCTCTAGCGGGGAGGGCCCTCCTCTAGGCTCAGTCATGGCCTTTTGGTACTGTAAGGGACCGCCCGGCGGTACCACTAGCACTCCACTGATCGGATGTTCCCAGCGCACGGAGTCTAAGCCCCAGGGTACTTGTTCACCAGGGCCCCTGATGGTGGGGATGGACTTGGAGTACCCCAGGACCAGGTCGTGACCACTGAGGACACCCGTCAGTGGTAGAGGTATTCGCCAGGGGCTCCCACGGGAGAGAGCCAGGTATGAGGAGGTCTGGAGACCCCGTTGAGAGGGACGGATGGATGGATGGCTGAGCAGGAGCAGGGTCATACAAGCCGGGTCGGTAACTATGGGGACGGTGCGGTACAGAGCAGCGGGCAAAGAATAGTCGGGTCACACGCCAGGTCAGCAACAGCAGGTCAGATCCAATAGGGGGCATTCAGGAGAGAGGTCAGGCAAGCAAGGGTCAAGAACAGGAGAAAACAGCAAGGTCAGGGCACAATCCGGGTCAGCAACTTACTTCAAACAGGTTCACAGGTTCACAGGATACAAGAGACCAAAAGGCACTGAATGACAGCTCAGGGCCATTTAAATATCCCGCCCTGCGCTGTCATTGGTGCCAGGCGCGCGCCCGTGGTCACTACTGTGCATGCGCGAACCTGATTGCCGCGGTCGGCCAAGTCCCGGCGCTCGCGTACAAGGAGGTGTACTGCGCCTGCGCCGAGCCCAGCGGCGCGACGGTCTCCGACAGCTCTGTTACTAATATGGAGGTGTAGGCTACTAAAAGAGAGTCTGTCGGAGTCTGCTGAAGGGAAAGGAGAACTTGAGGGGCTCAAGGAGAGACAGCCAGTCACTGAAGAGCATGCATTTAGTTACACACAAGTTTTGAAGCGCATGTGGTCAGTATTGCTGGAGATTTGAAGAGCATGCATTTAGTCTAGTTAGAGATTTGAAGTTTATGTGTTCAATTTCAGTGGAAAGTTCATCAGTTGCTGCCCTCAAGATTTCTATATTCATAAGCCCCTACATCATATGTACTAGGGGGAATTTAGTCAGGGGCCAATTAAACTACCAGCATGTCCTTGAAGTGTGGGAGGAAACCCTTGCAAGTAAAGGGATAACATCCAAATTCCATGTAGGTAGTGTCAAGGTCAGGATCTAAACCCATGAGCCAAGTTCTGCAAGGAGGAAGTGCTAGCCACTACTGTGCTTGCATTGGCTTCCTCCACGAACTCCAGTTTTATCCAAATCTCCAAAGGCATGGTGGTAGTATAGTTGGCTCCTGTCTAAACTACCCCTAGTATATGTATGGGTGTGAGGTAGGAACCTTAGACTAGAAGCATCTTCTGTAGTATGTCTGCAGTCTCTAACCATCTCCAGTAGTATGTCTGCATTCTCTATCTTCTGTAATATATCTGCAGGATATCTAAAAAGACCATTTCACCTGTTTCTGGGGTGTCAGTGGTTGTCGGGTCCAGGTACAGGGTGGGTTATCACTGGGGGGACCCATCTATCATGCTGCTCCTAGCGAAATAGCTCTGCATGTGGGGGCCCATCCGGGATTAATTCTGATCCTGATTATTGCATTTGAAAGTACAAGCAAACTCAGTAAGATAGACCCCATCCCTGATTGCAGTTCATGCAAAGAACAGATACAGTCAGTGGGACATGAACAAATGAGTACAGCTAGTATCCATTCAGAGGTAGCCATGCCGGGTGTCTTCATAAATGGAGATGGTGACCCTAGTAGCAGTGAGAATCACAGTGCCACTTGGGAGGATGTCTCAAAGTACGCCCACAAAGAAGGTAACAGGTACAATTATGGAGGTGACAGCCACTAGTTTGTCTGCATCTGTGGAAGGGAAAGGAGAACTTACAGAAGTGGTAGAGAAACTTCAGAGGACTCCAGGTGAGAGAGCCGGTCAGGTTGTTGACTACTTCAAATAGCTTCTATCCGAGAAATAATACAAGAAAAAAGAGGGGAAGGACTGAGCCTTTGAGAAGACTCTCATCTGATACTTCAAAGAGACACCTTAAGGCACCTCCTTATCGAGTGCCGCCATTCGAGAGAGAGATCTCCACCAACGTTCAAATTGTCATCGGATACAAGGCTTTGTAGAAGAAGAAAGATACAAGTCCAGACAAGGAGACCAGATACTTCAACTGTTTTTGGTAAAGTTCAGTCAAGCTGATATTCCTCTCGCCTGTGGTACCTGTTCAAGCTGATAGTATTCACACAAGAACTCTTCTCAATTTAGGTTCTCAAAGGACTTTATTAGTGAGAATTCTATTAGGGCAGTCGATCGGTACGGGAGCCGGAAGTTAGTGGAGATCACTGGTGTCTATACTGCGATTTCCAGCTTCTAGAGGATCCCACAGATATGGAATATAAATAGTTATATTGGTCCTGTGGGACATCTGCAGTCTCTGACCGTCTCCTGTTGTATTTAAAAGGAACCGAATTTGGGGCTACTGTGATGTTTCTGCATTGGGACTGATTGGGGGATCTAAGTGCCTTCTCACAAGTGCAGCATCGCCCTCTGGGGCATGCATTTTGTTAAAGTCGTGATTTTAAGTGCTTGAGTTTGGCTGGAGATCTCAGTGCATACATTGCCCTCTCAGGAACGCATGTAGATTGTCTGTCGCTATGAAGTGCTTGAGCTGTGTTGAAGTGCTTCCATTGGAGGTATGAGGTGCTAGCCTGTATACTGATCATGTTTGATGTTTCTATTATTTGACCAATTTTTACACTTACAGTTGTACTGCTAAGTCATCATTAAGTGCTGACAATTGACCTATACCTCACATTTACATCAGTCCTGCCCTCAAGATGCTTAGAGCCTAAGGTTCCTACTAAGGACAATTTAGACAGGAGCCAATTAACCTACCAGCATGTCTTTGGAATGTGGGAGGAAACCGGAGCGCCCGGAGGAAACCCACACAAGCACAGGGAGAACATGCAAACTCCATACAGGAGGTACCATGGGATTTGAACCCATGACTTACCTACTGCAAGGCAGTAGTGCTAGCCACTAAGCCACTGTGCCACCCTGTGCAGGAGGGCTAACCACTAAGCTATGTTCTTGCACTGGTTTCCTCCAGGTACTCCGGATCTCTCCCACAGTCCACAGACATGCTGGGAGGTTAATCGGCAGCTTTCTAAATTTCCCTTTGAGATAGTGTAGTGCACCCCTGTAGGAGGCGCTGTAGAGAAACCCCCTCTGAGCCTAACCTGGGGAGAGGACGCCTGATTGGCTGTATGTGTAGCACTCGGACACACCCCTGACAATCAATAAAGAGACACCAACTCAAGCAATGCTGACTGTATTGATAAATAGGATGTACCAAGAACAGTCTGATGATAACAAACAAGGAAAACCACAAACCCCCCGAACTCTAGACAGAGACCTACTGTGCTAGTGTAGACCCAAAACTCCCAGGAGGTAGTGACCGGGCCGGGATATGGACTGATAATTGGGGGTTCAGCCACTAGTTTGTCTGCATCTGTGGAAGGGAAAGGAGAACTTGCAGAAGTGATAGAGAAACTTCAGAGGACTCCAGGTGAGAGAGCCGGTCAGGTTGTTGACTACTTCAAATAGCTTCTATCCGAGAAATAATACTAGAAAAAAGAGGGGAAGGACTGAGCCTTTGAGAAGACTCTCACCTGATACTTCAAAGAGACACCTTAAGGCACCTCCTTATCGAGTGCCGCCATTCGAGAGAGAGATCTCCACCAACATTCATATTGTCATCGGATACAAGGCTTTGTAGAAGAAGAAGGATGTGTCAGTAGAGCAGTGGACGGTGTCAGTAGAGTAGTATACCATAGCAGTAGGACAGAAGACGGTGTCAGTGTCTGTAGGGCAGAGCATGGTGTCAGTGGGGCAAAGAACGGTCTCATTAGAGGAGAGGATGGTGTCAGTAGAGCAGTGGACGGGGTGTTCTCAATGAATGCAGAGGGCTTTCTGATTGGAAGCGGTGGAGAGGCAACACAGTGTTGTCACGCTCTCCAAATTGTCCAATAAGAAAATGCTTTGCTTTCATGGAGGTAATGCAAAGGGATCACTAAATGGCACCCGTGCCCAGTGGCCGACCTTCTGTGTTGACAATGCAGCAGGGCAGTCGATCGGTACGGGAGCCGGAAGTTAGTGGAGATCACTGGTGTCTATACTGCGATTTCCAGCTTCTAGAGGATCCCACAGATATGGAATATAAATAGTTATATTGGTCCTGTGGGACATCTGCAGTCTCTGACCGTCTCCTGTTGTATTTTTAAAAGGAACCGAATTTGGGGCTGCTGCGATGTTTCTGCATTGGGACTGATTGGGGGATCTAAGTGCCTTCTCACAAGTGCAGCATCGCCCTCTGGGGCATGCATTTTGTTAGCCTGACATTGTAAGTGCTTGTGTTTTCTTTGGTTAGAGCTTTCAGTGCATACATGTAGATTGTCTGTCACATTGAAGTGCTTCCATTGGAGGTATGAGGTGCTAGCCTGTATACTGATCATGTTTGATGTTTCTATTATCTGATCAGTTTTTACACTTACAGTTGTACTGCTAAGTCATCATTAAGTGCTGACAATTGACCTATACCTCACATTTACATCAGTCCTGCCCTCAAGATGCTTAGAGCCTAAGGTTCCTACTAGGGACAATTTAGACAGGAGCCAATTAACCTACCAGCATGTCTTTGGAATGTGGGAGGAAACCGGAGTACCCGGAGGAAACCCACGCAAACACAGGGAGAACATGCAAACTCCATACAGGAGATACCATGGGATTTGAACCCATGAATCAACTACTGCAAGGCAGAAGTGCTAGCCACTAAGCCACTGTGCCGCCCCGTGCAGATTGGCTAACCACTAAGCTATGTTCTTGCCCTGGTTTCCTCCGGGTACTCCGGTTCTCTCCCACAGTCCACAGACATGCTGGAAGGTTAATCGGCTCATTTATAAATTGCCCCTCGTTAGTACATGTATGCATGTGAGGTAGTGTAGTGCCCCCCTGTAGGAGGCGCTGTAGATAAAACCCCCTCTGAGCCTAACCTGGGGTGAGGGCGCCTGATTGGCTGTATGTGTAGCACTCGGACACACCCCTGACAATCAATAAAGAGACCCCAACTCAAGCAATGCTGACTGTATTGATAAATAGGATGTACCAAGAACAGTCTGATGATAACAAACAAGGAAAACCACAAACCCCCCGAACTCTAGACAGAGACCTACTGTGCTAGTGTAGACCCAAAACTCCCAGGAGGTAGTGACCGGGCCGGGATATGGACTGATAATTGGGGGTTCAGCTTAACCATGTCAGTAATAAGCATCTCCTGTGCTATGTCTGCAGTCTCTGACCATCTCCTGTAGTATGTCTGCAGTCTCTGACCATCTCCTGTACTATGTCCGCAGTCTCTGACCATCTCCTGTACTATGTCTGCAGTCTCTGACCATCTACTGTACTATGTCTGCAGTCTCTGACCATCTCATGTACTATGTATGCAGTCTCTGACCATCTCCTGTAGTATGTCTGCAGTCTCTGACCATCTCCTGTACTATGTCTGCAGTCTCTGACCATCTTCTGTACTATGTCTGCAGTCTCTGACCATCTCCTGTACTATGTCCACAGTCTCTGACCATCTCCTTTAGTATATCTGCAGTCTCTTACCATCTACTGTACTATGTCTTCAATCTCTGACCATCTCCTGTAGTTTTTCTGCAGTCTATAACCATCTCTTGTAGAATATCTGCAGTCTCTGACTGTCTCCTGTACTATGTCTGCAGTCTCTGACCATCTCCTGTACTATGTCTGAAGTCTTTGACCATCTCCTGTAAAATATCTGCAGTCTTTCACCATCTCTTGTTGTATGTCTGCAATCTCTGACTGTCTCCTGTAATATGTCTGCAGTCTCTGACCATCTCCTGTACTATGTCTGCAATCTCTGACTGTCTCCTGTACTATGTCTGCTGTTTCTGACCATCTCCTGTACTATGTCTGAAGTCTTTGACTATCTCCTGTACTATGTCTGCAGTCTCTGACCATCTCCTGTAAAATATCTGCAGTCTCTGACCATCTCTTGTTGTATGTCTGCAGTCTCTGACTGTCTCCTATAGTTTTTCTGCAGTCTCTGACCATCTCTTGTTGTATGTCTGCAGTCTCTGACTGTCTCCTGTAGGTTTTCTGCAGTCTATGACCATCTCTTGTAGCATGCCTACGGCATATCTTGAAAGACAATTTCAACTGTTTCTGGTGTGTCAGTGGTTGTCAGGTCCAGGTACAGGATGAGATATTATTACTAGGAGTGACAAAATGACCATCTATGAAGCAGTTCTAAGAGGGGTAGCCTTTCACTTGGGGGCTCTTCCGGGATTCCATCTACCCTGAGAAATGCATATGGAAGTACAAGCCACATCAGTAAGATGGACCCCATTATTGATGCCAGTTTGTGCAAAAAAAGAAAACAGGTCCCGTCTGTTGGAGATGGAAGAATGAGTGCAGCTTATAACCTCTCCGATATAGCTATCCAAGATGGATACAGTGACCCTAGTAACAGTGAGAATCAAAGTGCCACTTGGGAGGACGTCTCAGGCTACCCTTCCCTCACAAATAATATTCCAGGTACAGGGCTCTGTTACTAATATGGAGGTGTAGGCTACTAAAAGAGAGTCTGTCGGAGTCTGCTGAAGGGAAAGGAGAACTTGAGGGGCTCAAGGAGAGACAGCCAATTACTGAAGAGCATGCATTTAGTTACACACAAGTTTTGAAGCGCATGTGGTCAGTATTGCTGGAGACTTGAAGAGCATGAATTTAGTCTAGTTAGAGATTTGAAGTTTATGTGTTCAATTTCAGTGGAAAGTTCATCAGTTGATGCCCTCAAGATTTCTATATTCATAAGCCCCTACATCATATGTACTAGGGGGAATTTAGACAGGAGCCAATTAAACTACCAGCATGTCCTTGAAGTGTGGGAGGAAACCCTTGCAAGTAAAGGGATAACATGCAAACTCCATGTAGGTAGTGTCAAGGTCAGGATCTAAATCCATGATCCAAGTCCTGCAAGGTGGAAGTGCTAGCCACTAAAGCCACTGCACCACCCATTGCAGAAAGCCTAGCCACTAAGCTACTGTGCTTGCATTAGTTTCCTCCAGGAACTCCAGTTTCCTCCAAATCTCCAAAGGCATGGTGGTAGTATAGTTGGCTCCTGTCTAAATTACCCCTAGTATATGTATGGGTGTGAGGAAGGAACCTTAGACTAGAAGCATCTTCAGTAGTATGTCTGCAGTCTCTAACCATCTCCAGTAGTATGTCTGCATTCTCTATCTTCTGTAATATATCTGCAGGATATCTTAAAAGACCATTTCACCTGTTTCTGGGGTGTCAGTAGTTGTCGGGTCCAGGTACAGGGTGGGTTATCACTGGGGGGACCCATATATCATGCTGTTCCTAGGGAAGTAGCTCTGTATGTGGGGCTCATCCGGGATTAATTCTGATCCTGATTATTACATTTGAAAGTACAAGCAAACTCAGTAAGATAGACCCCATCCCTGATTCCAGTTCATGCAAAGAACAGATACAGTCTGTTGGACATGAACAAATGAGTACAGCTAGTATCCATTCAGAGGTAGCCATGCCGGGTGTCTTCATAAATGGAGATGGTGACCCTAGTAGCAGTGAGAATCACAGTGCCACTTGGGAGGATGTCTCAAAGTACGCCCACAAAGAAGGTAACAGGTACAATTATGGAGGTGAAAGCCACTAGTTTGTCTGCATCTGTGGAAGGGAAAGTAGAATTTGCAAAAGTGGTAGAGAAACTTCAGAGGACTCCAGGTGAGAGAGCCGGTCAGGTTGTTGAATACTTCAATTAGCTTCTATCCAAGAAATAATACTAGAAAAAAGAGGGGAAGGACTGAGCCTTTGAGAAGACTCTCACCTGATACTTCAAAGAGACACTTTAAGGCACCTCCTTATCGAGTGCCACCATTCGAGAGAGAGATCTCCACCAATGTTCAAATTGTCATCGGATACAAGGCTTTGTAGAAGAAGAAGGATACAAGTCCAGACAAGGAGACCAGCTACTTCAACTGTTTTTGGTAAAGTTCAGTCAAGCTGATATTCCTCTCGCCTGTGGTACCCGTTCAAGCTGATAGTATTCACACAAGAACTCTTCTCAATTTAGGTGCCCAAAGGACTTTATTAGTGAGAATTCTATTACAAGCACCTAACGTACCTACCCTAAAGAAGGAGAGAAGAGACGTACCCATGTCATGGTTAACTGTAGCTCAAGCTGTCAGGCTACACATCATTTTGCTGCTTATTACTTTAGATGGAATATAGAGTATCCCTGACATTGTTCTAGAGTTCCTTAGAAAAGCTGTACCTGTAAAAGAAGTGTGTAAGTACTTACCTCTCCACAAC
Organism: Staurois parvus; assembly: GCF_062004578.1. NCBI lineage: Eukaryota > Metazoa > Chordata > Amphibia > Anura > Ranidae > Staurois > Staurois parvus. The sequence continues at coordinate 362,349 of NW_028319451.1, forward strand.
ACCGCTCAGGTCATCAAAAAGGTTTCAGTAGAGTACTGGACAGTGTCAGTAAGGCAGTGGGCAGTGTCTATGGGGCAGTAGACAGAGTCAGTGGGGAAGAGGACGGTGTCAGTAGAGTAGTATACCATAGCAGTAGGGCAGAAGACGGTGTCAGTGTCTGTAGGGCAGAGCATGGTGTCAGTGGGGCAAAGAACGGTCTCATTAGAGCAGAGGATGGTGTCAGTGGAGCAGTGGACGGGGTTTTCTCAATGAATGCAGAGGGCTTTCTGATTGGAAGAGGTGGAGAGGCAACACAGTGTTGTCACGCTCTCCAAATTGTCCAGTCAGAAAATGCTTTGCTTTTATGGAGATAATGCAAAGGGATCACTAAATGGCACCCATGCCCAGTGGCCGACCTCCTGTGCTCACAATGCGGCAGGGCAGTCGATTGGTACGGGAGCCGGAAGTTAGTGGAGATCACTGGTGTCTATACTGCGATTTCCAGCTTCTAGAGGATCCCACAGATACGGAATATAAATAGTTATATTGGTCCTGTGGGACATCTGCAGTCTCTGACCGTCTCCTGTAGTATTTTTTGTTTTTAAAAGGAACCGAATTTGGGGCTGCTGCGATGTTTCTGCATTGGGACTGATGGGGGATCTAAGTGCCTTCTCACAAGTGCAGCATCGCCCTCTGGGGCATGCATTTTGTTACGGTAATTATTTTAAGTGCTTGTGTTTGGCTGGAGATCTCAGTGCATACATTGCCCTCTCAGGAACGCATGTAGATTGTCTGTCGCTATGAAGTGCTTGAGCTGTGTTGAAGTGCTTCCATTGGAGGTATGAGGTGCTAGCCTGTATACTGATCATGTTTGATGTTTCTATTATTTGATCAGTTTTTACACTTACAGTTGTACTGCTAAGTCATCATTAAGTGCTGACAATTGACCTATACCTCACATTTACATCAGTCCTGCCCTCAAGATGCTTAGAGCCTAAGGTTCCTACTAAGGACAATTTAGACAGGAGCCAATTAACCTACCAGCATGTCTTTGGAATGTGGGAGGAAACCGGAGTACCCGGAGGAAACCCACGCAAGCACAGGGAGAACATGCAAACTCCATACAGGAGGTACCATAGGATTTGAACCCATGACTTACCTACTGCAAGGCAGAAGTGCTAACCACTAAGCCACTGTGCCGCCCCGTGCTGTTTGGCTAACCACTAAGGTATGTTCTTGCACTGGTTTCCTCCGGGTACTCCGGTTCTCTCCCACAGTCCACAGACATGCTGGAAGGTTAATCGGCTCATTTATAAATTGCCCCTCATTAGCACCTACTGTGCTAGTGTAGACCCAGAACTCCCAGGAGGTAGTGACCGGGCCGGGATATGGACTGATAATTGGGGGTTCAGCTTAACCACTTCAGCAGTAAGCATCTCCTGTAGTAAGTCTGCAATCTCTGACCATCTCTTGTACTATGTCTGCAGTCTCTGACTGTCTCCTGTAGTATGGCTGTAGTCTCTGGTCATCTCCTGTACTATGTCTGCAGTCTCTTACCGTCTCCTGTACTATGTCTGCAGTCTCTGACCATCTCCTGTACTATGTCTGCAGTCTCTGACCGTCTCCTGTACTATGTCTGCAGTCTCTGACCGTCTCCTGTACTATGTCTGCAGTCTCTGACCATCTCCTGTACTATGTCTGCAGTCTCTGACCTTCTCCTGTACTAAGTCTACAATCTCTGACCATCTCCTATAGTATATCTGCAGTCTGTGACCATCCCCTGTAGTATGTATGCAGTCTCTGACCATCTTCTGTACTATGTCTGCAGTCTCTGACCATCTCCTGTACTATGTCTGCAGTCTCTGACCATTTCCTGTACTATGTCTGCAGTCTCTGACCATCCCCTGTACTATGTCTGCAGTCTCTGACCATCTCCTGTAGTATGTCTGCAGTCTCTGACCTTCTCCTGTACTAAGTCTGCAGTCTCTGACCATCTCCTATAGTATATCTGCAGTCTGTGACTATCCCCTGTAGTATGTATGCAGTCTCTAACCTTGTCTTGTACTATGTCTGCAGTCTCTGACCATCTCCTTTACCATGTTTGCAGTCTCTGACCATCTCCCATGTGATGAATAGACTTCATCCCCTTCTTCTGTCTGCACTGTTTGACTGAATATCTAACATTTGTCTATTGAAATATTTTGATGAAGTCATCAACTGCCATTGCTTTCTCACACTGGGAACTTAATTCTGCCTCTATGTCGGTGTTACTATCTCTCTATCACCTCTCGATTTAAGTTCTCCGATCTTTTAATTAAATGCATCTTTTCTAGACGACAATATTTCGAAACAATGTAACAAATCGTGTCATCAGTGGAACCAGCAGGAGATTTTTCCCGGCGCCATCTAGTGGTCGCTGAGCCACCGACAGCCGTACACTCTGGGTCCCCCTCCAGGCACCCCGGCTCTCATGATCTTGCGTTCTGGTTGAGAAACTGCAGCAAATGTCAATTTTGTTAAGCCAGCATCTCCGCGCGGCTCGGCGGCTGGACGCGAAAGGCATTTAAATACAGCCATACTTAACAATTAAATATGGATTTTCCTGTTAGAATGGTAACCAGATAGCATGTTGGCAGGTCTGAGAAGCCCATTCCATTAGCTGTCACCAGGCAACTAATGGAGACGCTGTATGTGGGCAACCTGATCTTTCTGAAAATGTAGGTTTCCGCCTGACCCCTGAAATCAGAGAAAGGTGCATATAGCTTTTTATAATCTGTTTTATATATGGGGGCCAGCCACCGACAGGAGGTCAATCTTGGGGAGTGCAACTGCTAAAGGGGTGCTCCGGCACAGCAAAGAAATACACAGCTGATATGATTTTATATATATATATATAATGAAGGAAATGCGTATTTGCTCCCCGGCTGATGTTGAATGTTCGCCCCTCACACAGAAATGATCGGTCTAACAATGGAATGTTCGCCCCTCACACAGAAATGATCGGTCTAACAATGGAATGTTCACCCCTCACACAGAAATGATCGGTCTAACAATGGAATGTTCGGTGTAACACTGAGAGACAGAATACAACAACAAATTCAGCAGAAATGCGTCTAACAAATGATGACTGATCTGCATGTTCATGAGGGAAAGAAGGATTGGATCCCCTTCACAAAACATGACTTAGTACTTGGTGGCAAATCCCTTGTTGGCAATCACAGAGGTCAGACGTTTCCTGGAGTTGGCCACCAGGTTCGCAGACATCTCAGGAGGGATTTTGGCCCACTCCTCTTGGCAGATCCTCTCCAAGTCATTAAGGTTTCGTGGCTGACGTTTGGCAACTCGAACTTTCAGCTCCCTCCACAGATTTTCAATCGGATGAAGGTCTGGAGACTGGCTAGGCCACTCCAGGACCTTAATGTGCTTCTTCTTGAGCCGCTCCTTTGTTGCCTTGGCCGTGTGTATTGGGTCATTGTCATGCTGGAACACCCATCCACCACCCATTTTCAATGCCCTGGCTGAGGGAAGAAGGTTCTCACCCAAGATTTGATGGTACATTGCCCCGTCCATCGTCCCTTTGATGCGGTGAAGTTGTCCTATCCCCTTAGCAGAAAAACACCCCCAAAGCAGAATGTTTCCACCACCATGTTTCACAGTTGGGATGGTGTTCTTGGGGTCATAGGCAGCATTCCTCCTCCTCCAAACACAGCGAGTTGAGTTGATGCCAAAGAGCTGGATTTTGGGCTCATCTGACCATGACACTTTCCACCAGTCCTCCTCTGCATCATTCAGATGTTCAGTGGCAGACTTCAGACGGGCCTGGACATGTGCTTTCTTGAGCAGAGGGACCTTGCGGGCACTGCAGGATTTCAGTCCTTGTTGGCGTAGTGTGTTACCAATTGTTTTCTTGGTGACTGTGGTCCCAGCTGCCTGGAGATCATTGACAAGATCCTCACGTGTAGTTCTGGGATGATTCCTCACTGTTCTCATGATCATTGACACTCCACGAGGTGAGATCTTGCATGGTGCACCAGACCTAGGGAGACTGACACTTGTTTTGTGTTCCTTCCATTTGTGAATGATTGCACCAACTGTTGTCACCTTCTCACCAAGCTGCTTGGCCATAGTTTGGTAGCCCAGTCCAGCCTTGTGTAGGTCTGCCATCTTGTCCCTGACATCCTTGGACAGCTCTTTGGTCTTTGCCATGGTGGAGAGTTTGGAATCTGATGGTTTGATGGCTCCTGTGGACAGGTGTCTTTTATACAGGTAACACAATGAGATTAGCAGCACTCCCTTTAAGAGACTGCTTCTAATCTCAGCTTGTTACCTGTATGAGAGACACCTGGGAGCCAGAAATCCTGCTGAATGATAGGGGATCAAATCCTTCTTTCCCTCATGAACATGCAGATCCGTCATCATTTGTTAGACGCATTTCTGCTGAATTTGTTGTTGTATTCTGTCTCTCAGTGTTACACCGAACATTCCATTGTTAGACCGATCATTTCTGTGTGAGGGGCGAACATTCCATTGTTAGACCGATCATTTCTGTGTGAGGGGCGAACATTCCATTGTTAGACCGATCATTTCTGTGTGAGGGGCGAATATTCCATTGTTAGACCGATCATTTCTGTGTGAGGGGTGAACATTCAGCATCAGGGGGGAGCAAATAAACATTTCCTTCACTGTATATGTAAAGTGATGCATAAATTGATGGAGCTATATAAATACCTGAAATAAATAAATAATAAATAAGAATCCAAAACTTTTTTAAAGCAATCCACTGAGCTGGCCAGAACCAGAAGGAGTCTATTCCACATTTTCACAGCTCTCATTGTGACACTCTACACCGAGTTCAATATATGAACTGATGTATTATACATGGAGATCATATCCCCCCCCCCTTATGTATTATACATGGAGATCATATCCCCCTTATGTATTATACATGGAGATCATATCCCCCCTTATGTATTATACATGGAGATCATATCCCCCCTTATGTATTATACATGGAGATCATATCCCCCCCTTATGTATTATACATGGAGATCATATCCCCCCTTATGTATTATACATGGAGATCATATCCCCCCTTATGTATTATACATGGAGATCATATCCCCCCTTATGTATTATACATGGAGATCATATCCCCCTTATGTATTATACATGGAGATCATATCCCCCTTATGTATTATACATGGAGATCATATCCCCCTTATGTATTATACATGGAGATCATATCCCCCCTTATGTATTATACATGGAGATCATATCCCCCCTTATGTATTATACATGGAGATCATATCCCCTCTTATGTATTATACATGGAGATCATATCCCCCCCTTATGTATTATACATGGAGATCATATCCCCCCTTATGTATTATACATGGAGATCATATCCCCCTTATGTATTATACATGGAGATCATATCCCCCCTTATGTATTATACATGGAGATCATATCCCCCTTATGTATTATACATGGAGATCATATCCCCCCTTATGTATTATACATGGAGATCATATCCCCCTTATGTATTATACATGGAGATCATATCCCCCCTTATGTTTTATACATGGAGATCATATCCCCCCTTATGTATTATACATGGAGATCATATCCCCCCTTATGTATTATACATGGAGATCATATCCCCCCTTATGTATTATACATGGAGATCATATCCCCCCTTCTGTATTATACATGGAGATCATATCCCCCCTTATGTATTATACATGGAGATCATATCCCCCCTTATGTATTATACATGGAGATCATATCCCCCCTTATGTATTATACATAGAGATCATATCCCCCCTTATGTATTATACATAGAGATCATATCCCCCCTTATGTATTATACATGGAGATCATATCCCCTCTTATGTATTATACATGGAGATCATATCCCCCCCTTATGTATTATACATGGAGATCATATCCCCCCTTATGTATTATACATGGAGTTCATATCCCCCTTATGTATTATACATGGAGATCATATCCCCCTTATGTATTATACATGGAGATCATATCCCCCTTATGTATTATACATGGAGATCATATCCCCCTTATGTATTATACATGGAGTTCATATCCCCCTTATGTATTATACATGGAGATCATATCCTCCCCCTTATGTATTATACATGGAGATCATATCCCCCCTTATGTATTATACATGGAGATCATATCCCCTCTTATGTATTATACATGGAGATCATATCCCCCCTTATGTATTATACACGGAGATCATATCCCCCCTTATGTATTATACACGGAGATCATATCGCCCCTTATGTATTATACATGGAGACCATATCCCCCCTTATGTATTATACATGGAGATCATATCGCCCCTTATGTATTATACATGGAGATCATATCCCCCCTTATGTATTATACATGGAGATCATATCCCCCCTTATGTATTATACATGGAGATCATATCCCCCCCTTATGTATTATACATGGAGATCATATCCCCCCTTATGTATTATACATGGAGATCATATCCCCCTTATGTATTATACATGGAGATCATATCCCCCTTATGTATTATACATGGAGATCATATCCCCCCTTATGTATTATACATGGAGATCATATCCCCCCCCCTTATGTATTATACATGGAGATCATATCCCCCTTATGTATTATACATGGAGATCATATCCCCCTTATGTATTATACATGGAGATCATATCCCCCTTATGTATTATACATGGAGATCATATCCCCCCTTATGTATTATACATGGAGATCATATCCCCCCCCCTTATGTATTATACATGGAGATCATATCCCCCTTATGTATTATACATGGAGATCATATCCCTTCTTATGTATTATACATGGAGATCATATCCCCCTTATGTATTATACATGGAGATCATATCCTCCCCCTTATGTATTATACATGGAGATCATATCCCCCCTTATGTATTATACATGGAGATCATATCCCCTCTTATGTATTATACATGGAGATCATATCCCCCCTTATGTATTATACATGGAGATCATATCCCCCCTTATGTATTATACACGGAGATCATATCGCCCCTTATGTATTATACATGGAGACCATATCCCCCCTTATGTATTATACATGGAGATCATATCGCCCCTTATGTATTATACATGGAGATCATATCCCCCCTTATGTATTATACATGGAGATCATATCCCCCCTTATGTATTATACATGGAGATCATATCCCCCCCTTATGTATTATACATGGAGATCATATCCTCCCTTATGTATTATACATGGAGATCATATCCCCCTTATGTATTATACATGGAGATCATATCCCCCCTTATGTATTATACATGGAGTTCATATCCCCCTTATGTATTATACATGGAGATCATATCCTCCCCCTTATGTATTACACATGGAGATCATATCCTCCCCCTTATGTATTATACATGGAGATCATATCCCCTCTTATGTATTATATATGGAGATCATATCCCCCCCTTATGTATTATACATGGAGATCATATCCCCTTATGTATTATACATGGAGATCATATCCCCCCTTATGTATTATACATGGAGATCATATCCCCTCTTATGTATTATACATGGAGATCATATCCCCCCCCTTATGTATTATACATGGAGATCATATCCCCCCTTATGTATTATACATGGAGTTCATATCCCCCTTATGTATTATACATGGAGATCATATCCCCCTTATGTATTATACATGGAGATCATATCCCCCTTATGTATTATACATGGAGATCATATCCCCCTTATGTATTATACATGGAGTTCATATCCCCCTTATGTATTATACATGGAGATCATATCCTCCCCCTTATGTATTATACATGGAGATCATATCCCCCCTTATGTATTATACATGGAGATCATATCCCCTCTTATGTATTATACATGGAGATCATATCCCCCCTTATGTATTATACATGGAGATCATATCCCCCCTTATGTATTATACACGGAGATCATATCGCCCCTTATGTATTATACATGGAGACCATATCCCCCCTTATGTATTATACATGGAGATCATATCGCCCCTTATGTATTATACATGGAGATCATATCCCCCCTTATGTATTATACATGGAGATCATATCCCCCCTTATGTATTATACATGGAGATCATATCCCCCCCTTATGTATTATACATGGAGATCATATCCCCCCTTATGTATTATACATGGAGATCATATCCCCCTTATGTATTATACATGGAGATCATATCCCCCCTTATGTATTATACATGGAGTTCATATCCCCCTTATGTATTATACATGGAGATCATATCCTCCCCCTTATGTATTATACATGGAGATCATATCCCCCCTTATGTATTATACATGGAGATCATATCTCCCCTTATGTATTATACATGGGGATCATATCCCCCCTTATGTATTATACATGGAGATCATATCCCCCTTATGTATTATACATGGAGATCATATCCCCCCTTATGTATTATACATGGAGATCATATCTCCCCTTATGTATTATACATGGGGATCATATCCCCCCTTATGTATAATACATAGGGATCATATCCCCCCTTATGTATTATACATGGAGATCATATCCCTTCTTATGTATTATACATGGAGATCATATCCCCCCTTATGTATTATACATGGAGATCATATCCCCCCTTATGTATTATACATGGAGATCATATCCCCCTTATGTATTATACATGGAGATCATATCCCTTCTTATGTATTATACATGGAGATCATATCCCCCCTTATGTATTATACATGGAGATCATATCCCCCCTTATGTATTATACATGGAGATCATATCCCCCTTATGTATTATACATGGAGATCATATCCCTTCTTATGTATTATACATGGAGATCATATCCCCCCTTATGTATTATACATGGAGATCATATCCCCCCTTATGTATTATACATGGAGATCATATCCCCCTTATGTATTATACATGGAGATCATATCCCCCTTATGTATTATACATGGAGATCATATCCCCCTTATGTATTATACATGGAGATCATATCCCCCCTTATGTATTATACATGGAGATCATATCCCCTCTTATGTATTATACATGGAGATCATATCCCCCCCTTATGTATTATACATGGAGATCATATCCCCCCTTATGTATTATACATGGAGATCATATCCCCCTTATGTATTATACATGGAGATCATATCCCCCCTTATGTATTATACATGGAGATCATATCCCCCTTATGTATTATACATGGAGATCATATCCCCCCTTATGTATTATACATGGAGATCATATCCCCCTTATGTATTATACATGGAGATCATATCCCCCCTTATGTATTATACATGGAGATCATATCCCCCCTTATGTATTATACATGGAGATCATATCCCCCCCTTATGTATTATACATGGAGATCATATCCCCCCTTATGTATTATACATGGAGATCATATCCCCCCTTCTGTATTATACATGGAGATCATATCCCCCCTTATGTATTATACATGGAGATCATATCCCCCCTTATGTATTATACATGGAGATCATATCCCCCCTTATGTATTATACATGGAGATCATATCCCCCCTTATGTATTATACATAGAGATCATATCCCCCCTTATGTATTATACATAGAGATCATATCCCCCCTTATGTATTATACATGGAGATCATATCCCCTCTTATGTATTATACATGGAGATCATATCCCCCCCTTATGTATTATACATGGAGATCATATCCCCCCTTATGTATTATACATGGAGTTCATATCCCCCTTATGTATTATACATGGAGATCATATCCCCCTTATGTATTATACATGGAGATCATATCCCCCTTATGTATTATACATGGAGATCATATCCCCCTTATGTATTATACATGGAGTTCATATCCCCCTTATGTATTATACATGGAGATCATATCCTCCCCCTTATGTATTATACATGGAGATCATATCCCCCCTTATGTATTATACATGGAGATCATATCCCCTCTTATGTATTATACATGGAGATCATATCCCCCCTTATGTATTATACACGGAGATCATATCCCCCCTTATGTATTATACACGGAGATCATATCGCCCCTTATGTATTATACATGGAGACCATATCCCCCCTTATGTATTATACATGGAGATCATATCGCCCCTTATGTATTATACATGGAGATCATATCCCCCCTTATGTATTATACATGGAGATCATATCCCCCCTTATGTATTATACATGGAGATCATATCCCCCCTTATGTATTATACATGGAGATCATATCCCCCTTATGTATTATACATGGAGATCATATCCCCCTTATGTATTATACATGGAGATCATATCCCCCCTTATGTATTATACATGGAGATCATATCCCCCCCCCCTTATGTATTATACATGGAGATCATATCCCCCTTATGTATTATACATGGAGATCATATCCCCCTTATGTATTATACATGGAGATCATATCCCCCTTATGTATTATACATGGAGATCATATCCCCCCTTATGTATTATACATGGAGATCATATCCCCCCCCTTATGTATTATACATGGAGATCATATCCCCCTTATGTATTATACATGGAGATCATATCCCTTCTTATGTATTATACATGGAGATCATATCCCCCTTATGTATTATACATGGAGATCATATCCCCCCTTATGTATTATACATGGAGATCATATCCCCCCTTATGTATTATACATGGAGATCATATCCCCTCTTATGTATTATACATGGAGATCATATCCCCCCTTATGTATTATACATGGAGATCATATCCCCCCTTATGTATTATACACGGAGATCATATCGCCCCTTATGTATTATACATGGAGACCATATCCCCCCTTATGTATTATACATGGAGATCATATCGCCCCTTATGTATTATACATGGAGATCATATCCCCCCTTATGTATTATACATGGAGATCATATCCCCCCTTATGTATTATACATGGAGATCATATCCCCCCCTTATGTATTATACATGGAGATCATATCCCCCCTTATGTATTATACATGGAGATCATATCCCCCTTATGTATTATACATGGAGATCATATCCCCCCTTATGTATTATACATGGAGTTCATATCCCCCTTATGTATTATACATGGAGATCATATCCTCCCCCTTATGTATTATACATGGAGATCATATCCTCCCCCTTATGTATTATACATGGAGATCATATCCCCTCTTATGTATTATATATGGAGATCATATCCCCCCCTTATGTATTATACATGGAGATCATATCCCCTTATGTATTATACATGGAGATCATATCCCCCCTTATGTATTATACATGGAGATCATATCCCCTCTTATGTATTATACATGGAGATCATATCCCCCCCCTTATGTATTATACATGGAGATCATATCCCCCCTTATGTATTATACATGGAGTTCATATCCCCCTTATGTATTATACATGGAGATCATATCCCCCTTATGTATTATACATGGAGATCATATCCCCCCCTTATGTATTATACATGGAGATCATATCCCCCCTTATGTATTATACATGGAGATCATATCCCCCCTTATGTATTATACATGGAGATCATATCCTCCCCCTTATGTATTATACATGGAGATCATATCCCCCCTTATGTATTATACATGGAGATCATATCCCCTCTTATGTATTATACATGGAGATCATATCCCCCCTTATGTATTATACATGGAGATCATATCCCCCCTTATGTATTATACACGGAGATCATATCGCCCCTTATGTATTATACATGGAGACCATATCCCCCCTTATGTATTATACATGGAGATCATATCGCCCCTTATGTATTATACATGGAGATCATATCCCCCCTTATGTATTATACATGGAGATCATATCCCCCCTTATGTATTATACATGGAGATCATATCCCCCCTTATGTATTATACATGGAGATCATATCCCCCTTATGTATTATACATGGAGATCATATCCCCCCTTATGTATTATACATGGAGTTCATATCCCCCTTATGTATTATACATGGAGATCATATCCTCCCCCTTATGTATTATACATGGAGATCATATCCCCCCTTATGTATTATACATGGAGATCATATCTCCCCTTATGTATTATACATGGGGATCATATCCCCCCTTATGTATTATACATGGAGATCATATCCCCCTTATGTATTATACATGGAGATCATATCCCCCCTTATGTATTATACATGGAGATCATATCTCCCCTTATGTATTATACATGGGGATCATATCCCCCCTTATGTATAATACATAGGGATCATATCCCCCCTTATGTATTATACATGGAGATCATATCCCCCCTTATGTATTATACATGGAGATCATATCCCCCTTATGTATTATACATGGAGATCATATCCCTTCTTATGTATTATACATGGAGATCATATCCCCCTTATGTATTATACATGGAGATCATATCCCTTCTTATGTATTATACATGGAGATCATATCCCCCCTTATGTATTATACATGGAGATCATATCCCCCCTTATGTATTATACATGGAGATCATATCCCCCTTATGTATTATACATGGAGATCATATCCCTTCTTATGTATTATACATGGAGATCATATCCCCCCTTATGTATTATACATGGAGATCATATCCCCCCTTATGTATTATACATGGAAATCATATCCCCCCTTATGTATTATACATGGAGATCATATCCCCCTTATGTATTATACATGGAGATCATATCCCTTCTTATGTATTATACATGGAGATCATATCCCCCTTATGTATTATACATGGAGATCATATCCCTTCTTATGTATTATACATGGAGATCATATCCCCCCCTTATGTATTATACATGGAGATCATATCCCCCTTATGTATTATACATGGAGATCATATCCCCCTTATGTATTATACATGGAGATCATATCCCCCCCTTATGTATTATACATGGAGATCATATCCCTCCTTACGTATTATACATGGAGATCATATCCCCCCCTTATATATTATACATGGTGATCATATCCCCCCTTATGTATTATACATGGAGATCATATCCCCCCCTTATGTATTATACATGGAGATCATATCCCCCCTTATGTATTATACATGGAGATCATATCCCCCCCTTATGTATTATACATGGAGATCATATCCCCCTTATGTATTATACATGGAGATCATATCCCCCCCTTATGTATTATACATGGAGATCATATCCCCCTTATGTATTATACATGGAGATCATATCCCCCCCTTATGTATTATACATGGAGATCATATCCCCCCTTATGTATTATACATGGAGATCATATCCCCCCTTAATCTCCTCTTCTCAGTAGAGAATACATTCAGTTCCTCTAATCTCTCCTCATAGCTGATCTCCTCCATACCTCGTATCAGTTTGGTTGCCCTTCTCTGTATTTTCTCCAGTTCCCCAATGAACTGTACCATAAAATTGTCCTGTAGTAGGTTTACAAATGTTTGTGCTTTAACTGTTCTTGCAGTCCCATTACTCCAGTCAATTTCCAGGTAGTTAAAATCCCCCGTTATTATCACTTTCCCAGCCCTTGCAGCCCTTTCCATCTGTGGGAGGAGCTGAGTCTCCACCTCCTCATTAACACTGGGAGGCCTATAACAAAATCCAATGACTACCTTTGTAGTACACATTATTATTATTATTATTATATTATATTGTTTTTATTTTGTTGCATTATATTATGATATATACTATCATACAGTAATATTGTATCATATTATATTATATTATATTTTATTGTATTGTATTGTATCATAATATAATACTATACAAGAGCATATATTAGATCAGATTAGATTAAATGTATTGTCGTGTATTGAATTATATTTTATTGTATGATATTATATGATATGATATTTATATTATAATATATTGTTTTTATTTTGTTGTAATATTTTATGATATATAAGGTCATATATTAATTTTGTATATAATACTGCCCCTCTCTGCCATTCCCTCCACTGGCTTCCACTAACCCAACATATCAAATTCAAAATACTAACCACAGCTTACAAAGCCATCCACAACACTGCCCCTAGTTAGATCACCGACTTCATCCACAGATATCGCCCAAATCGCCCGCTCCGCTCCTCCCATGATATCCTCCTCTCCAGGACTTCTCCAGAGCCTCTCCCATCCTCTGGAACTCCCTACCACAGCATGTCCGGGCAGCCCCCACCCTGTCTGCCTTTAGGCGATCTTTGAAAACTCACTTCTTCAGGGAAGCCTACCCCACCTTTACCTAAGAACTGTACTTCAATCACCTCCACCAGATCATCCCCCGCAGCTATCACCTTTTGTATCCCCTCCCCCTTCCTTTAGATTGTAAGCTTCATGAGCCAGGCCCTCATATTCCTTCTGTACTGAAATGTATTGTAATTGTACTGTCTCCCTTATATTGTAAAGCCCTGTGCAAACTGTTGGCACCATAAATCCTGTATAATAATAATAATATATTATATTGTATCATATTTTATTTTATTATATTTTATTGTATTGTATCGTAATATAATACTATACAATAGCATATATTAGATTATATTAGATTAGATTAAATGTATTGTAGTGTATTGATTTATATTTTATTGTATGATATTATATGATATGATATTTATATTATATTGTATTGTTTTTATTTTGTTGTAATATTTTATGATATATAACGTTATATATTAATATTGTATAATATTATATTATATTATATCATATATTATATCGTATCATATTTTATAATATATCATTGAATTGTTTTGTAATATAATACTATACAATAGCATATATTAGATTAGATTAAATTTATTGAAGTGTATTGATTTATATTTTATTGTATGATATTATGTGATATGATATTTATATTATAATATATTGTTTTTATTTTGTTTTATTATTTTATGATATATAACGTTATATATTAATATTGTATAATATTATATTTTATTATATCATATATTATATCGTATCATATTTTATAATATAGCATTGAATTGTTTTGTAATATAATACTATACAATAGCATATATTAGATTATATTAGATTAGATTAAATTTATTGTAGTGTATTAATTTATATTTTATTGTATGATATTATATGATATGATATTTATATTATAATATATTGTTTTTATTTTGTTGTAATATTTTATGATATATAAGGTCATATATTAACATTGTATAATATTATATTATATCATATATTATATTGTATCATATTTTATTTTATTATATTTTATTGTATTGTATCGTAATATAATACTATACAATAGCATATATTAGATTATATTAGATTAAATGTATAGTAGTGTATTGAATTATATTTTATTGTATGATATTATATGACATGATATTTATATTATATTGTTTTTATTTTGTTGTATTATTTTATGATATATAAAATCATATATTAATATTGTATACTATTATCTTATAATAAATTATATCATATATTATATTGTATCATATTTTATTGTATTCTACTGTATGTTTTTGTACTCCATCATAATACCGTGCCATAAAATATATTATATCCAATATTACATTATATGTTACATACTACCACCAGTTATTGCAGACATCAAACATCATTCTCCATAGAGTCATTGTGTTCACGGCCTGACTGATGGACCTCTCCATAAATCTGTCACCAGAACAAAAGAAGGAGAAAACATTTCAAATAAAGTCCTTCTCATGTCTCCCGACTCTCACTTTCCAGGACTCAGCCAACGTTCCCCTAAACACACCTTCCCTTGAAGGGTCCCGGCCACTTACAGCCTGCTTTTTGACATCAGCATTTAGGTCAATGGCTTCAGATTTACAATCTTGGGGGGTGCAGTTCCCTTGAAGATTAAACCTTCATTAGGTTATTATTTTTTTTTTTTGCTCCTGCCCTTGTATCCATCACTTTCCAGCTCTGGAGACTGCAGAACGCTACACAATCCATACCAAACACCCTTCAAAATGTTTTTAGGAAATTTAAGTCCCCCCCCCTCCCACTTTTGTAGTTCCTTTAACCCCCCTTTCAATTCTTTCCATTAAAACCAGGAGAAAGCTCCTTCACCCTCCTGACATATGTAGACATCAATCACTTCCCGAAGAACGAAAAAAGCATTTTTTCACAGACTTCACATTTAAAAATGTCGTCAAAAGGAATAAGATAGGGCCCCGATAATTCCCTCTGTGGTTCTACATAAAATAGTCTTTAGGGGTAATTTATTGAGGTGCCGTTCCAATCTGCTTCACTAACGCGCCTGGAGAACAATGTCATACTTTTCATAAGCCTCGCTCTTATATGGAGGGAGAAAGCCAAGAGGGGAAAATACATTTGTAAACTGCTGAGTCAACAAGAATTATAACCGGTCACAGACTGACCTGTAACAAACATAGAAATTAAATAATAATAATAATGATAATAATAATGATGATAATAATGATAATAATAATAATAATAATGATAATAATGATAATAATGATGATGATAATAATGATAATAATAATAATGATAATAATAATGATGATAATAATGATAATAATAATAATAATAATGATAATAATAATGATAATAATGATGATGAAAATAATGATAATAATAATAATAATAATAATAATAATGATAATAATAATAATGATGATAATAATAATAATGATAATAATGATAATAATGATAATAATAATAATGATAATAATAATAATGATTATAATGATGATGATAATAATAATGATGATGAAAATAATGATAATAATAATAACAATAAAAATAATAATGATAATAATAATAATAATAATGATAATAATAATGATGATGATAATAATAATGATGATAATAATAATGATAATAATAACAATAAACATAATAATAATAATGATGATAATAATAATAATAATGATAATAATAACAATAAAAATAATAATGATAATAATAATGACAATAATAACAACAACAATAATAATAATGATGATAATAATAATGATAATAATAATAACAATAAAAATAATAATAATAATAATGATAATAATGATGATGATAATAATAATGATAATAATGATAATAATAATAACAATAAAAATAATAATGATAATAATAATAATAATGATAATAATAATGCCAATAATAACAACAACAATAATAATAATAATAATAATAATAATAATGACAATAATAACAACAACAATAATAATAATGACAATAGCAGCAGCTTGCATAGGTAAGAACAGACTTCTTTGGATGTTCAGCAGTTCCACAGCCACAGGGGGCAGAATATATTCTATGGCCATGTGCCCCAACCTACGGCCTCTAGCCCCAGCAGTGAGATGTATGCATGGGATCTGCAATAGCATTGATCTCTATTAGTGTCAAGTAACGTGTCCTCACTCTTCAACCATCTTGTCAGGGCCTGGACTTGAACCTGGGACCTCTACTGTGTCAGGCAGCAACTCTTCTCACTGAGCTACCTGGAATGCTGGAAAACACTCTGCCTGATCTATTGGACAATCCTGCCTTGTGCCTTGTTTTCTGATGAGCCTTGAACTCCTTGTTCCTCCCTTGAACTTCCTGATTTAAGCCATGTCTCTGCACTTCCTGGTTGCCAGATTATTGTGCTCTCCAGCCAGTATCTCGCTTTGTCTCTTCTGCTGCCGTCCATACCTTCACTACCGACCTTCTGCCTCATCCCAACCTGCTACCGCTTGTTACTGACCCTTGGCTTGTATACTGACTACGCTTCTGCTAGAACCCTACCTGCCATATCAGTTACTGGATTCTGGCTTGCTCACTTTCTGGTGGGGTGATCCTGAGAATTGTGACCTTGTACTAAAATGCAACAAAATCCATCTCCACCATCAGGAGCTCTGGTGAATACCGGTTAGTGCTTAGACCCGGCGCCTCAGGTGAGTCCGGGTGACCTGCTTGTTTGCCTATCCTGTTGGTTGGTCTGCTGCTATAGCTACTGGTCTCTGAACCTGACCTCACACCGTGACACATCTCCTGCAATCTCTCCAGTCACAATTACATTTACATCTACCCCAACCTCTGACCATCACTCTATGTCTATGTCTAGTTGTAGGCAGGTGGTGTTCCCCTTTAGGAGGGAGGAGTGGGAGGGAGTCTCATTAGGTGGGTGATTCTAGGGCCCTGAGTTGAGTTGGCCTGCTGGAAGGAGAAGGAGGACAGTAGAACATGTCCTGGCCTAAGAGGTCAGATGAAGCCTACTGGGCCTGGACTATACCTCGCACAGGAAAAGACTTTGCTAGGTCCCCCCAAGGACATAAGTAGAGGAAGGTAAAGGGGTCTTAGGACCTGGGCCCAAGCGCAATCCTTTTTCCCATGCTAATTAAGATCAACCAGATGGCTTGTATCAGAATCTATTGCTCAGCCATGATGTGAAGAGCCGTGTCTTGACTAGAATGTAATTGTTGCACTATGTTCAGTAAAGATGTTCCAACTATACATCAGCCTTGGAGTTTGTGGGAGTTTGTTCTGTTATTTCCCCCCTAGCTGTCGGCCTGGAGAAGGTGCCCAGTGTCTGGAAGCCTTGGGAGTGTGGGGGACAAAGCACACAGCCAGAAGAGTGGATCAGGAGTCCATCTCTGTCCACCACCCACACATCCGGGAGAGTCATTGGGTAAAGGTTGCATTGCCCAGAAGGTCCATGTTACGTTGTGGGTTTGGATCAGCTGCTCGCTTAGGCCACATACAAGGCAGCCCACCACCAGCCAACATATGTCTAGGAACGTCTCCTGCAGCCATACATGTACTAAATAATATGCATGGCTGTTTGGTGAAGCGAGGGGCCAAAATTAGCTCTCCGTTCCACCTCGTAAGTTGGCAGCCACCGTTCTGTTGGATGCAACACAATGTGAACACAATTTTCTGAAATCTCAGGTTGAAAGTACAGGATGTTCTCAGTCTATGACATAGTTATAGATTGGTAATGTGCATGTATTTTTATGTAGAGGCCCTGCCCTGTGCTGTTGTGTCCATAAAAAAAAAAAAAATTTGTTCTTGCTAGGCTGTAACCAGCCTAAGCTGATATTTAACTTTCTCAGGGCTCTGCAGATTTTTCTCTAGGTGGGTCGAGCTCTTTTGCCTGTTACTGCGATGAGAGCTCCAGTAAGAAGTATGGAAAGAGAAGGTCAATCCCTGAGTTCTGAATATTTATCTGCCCCAGCCAATCCCTCTTGGTGTTGTTCAGAGCTATGGTTTAAGAGATGTTAAATATATGGGTAACCTTTCCAGAGTGTTCTCTTTCCCCCTTAGCTCTGCTTGGTCAGGGTGTGTTTAGCATGTCTTTCCAATTGGGCCATGTATGTTTTGTCTGGGACATGTGCCAGGGGCAAAAAAAAAGCTCTTCCCTCAAGTCCATATCTCGAAGAAGTTGGGCTGAAGAAGAATGAGAGAATAGTCAAGTCCATGCAGGGGTCAAGACGGGCTTCAGATGGGACAGTGGGTGGGTGTCAGGTGAGAGACTAGGCAGGTCAAAGCAGGCATCAACTGAGAACGTAGTCAGGCCCAGGCAGGATTTGAGGTGTGTGTTAGATGAGAGAGTAATCGGATCCAATCAGGAGTTGGGTCAATCGTCAGATGAGAGAGTAGCCAGGTCCAGACAGGGGTCAAGGTGGGTGTCCAATGAAAGAGTGGTCTGGCCCAAGCAGGGGTCAAGTTAGGCATCAGAGGAGAGAGTAGTCAACTTCAGGCAGGAGTTTAGGTTGACAATAGGTGAGAAAGTAGTTAAGTCCAGCCAGGGGTCGAGGCAGGCTTCAGATGGGAGAGAAGTTGGGTCCAGGCAGGGATTGAGGAGGGAGTCAGATGAGAAAGTAGACAGGGCTAGGTAGGAGTTTAGGAGGGTATCATGTGAGAGAGTAGTCAGGTCCAAGCAGGAGTTGGGGCAAGCGTCAGATAAGAGAGTAGCAAGATCCAAACAGGGGTCAAGGTGAGCATCAGATGAGAGCGTAATCAGGTCCAAGCAGGGGTCAAGGCAGGGGTCAAAGGAGAGAGTAGTTGGGTCTAGGCAGGGGTTGAGGCTGGCAACAGATGATACAGTAGTCAAGTTCAGGCAGGGGGTCGAGGTGGGCATCAAATGAGAGTGTAGTCAAGGCCAGGCAGGGGTGAAAGTGGGCATCTGATGAGAGAGTAGTGAAGTTCAGACAAAAGTTGAGGCAGATGCCAGATGAGAAAGTAGTAAGGTCCAGGCAGGAGTTCAGGCAGGCATCAGATGAGAGAGTGGTCAGTTCCAGGCAAGGCTTGAGGCAGGCATCAAGTGAGACAGTAGTCAGGTCCAAGTAGGGGTCAAGGCAGGCATAAGAGGAAAGAGTAGTTATTCAGGCAGAGGTTGAGGCTGGCAACTGGTGAGAGAGTAGTCAGGTCCAGGCACATGTCAGGCAAGGATCAGATGAAAGAATAGTAAGATCCAGGCAGGGGTGAAGGTGGGCATCAAATTAGAAGCCCCTCCTGCTCTGTGCTGGACCATGTTAGAAACAGAAAGCTCAGTAATGCAGATTACATGGTGTCAGGAATGGACTGGCCAGCAATGGTGGGACTCACCTGCCTTTTGATCTGCAGTACCAGGGCTGGCCAGCGGGTGCTCCCAGCAATCAGAGACTCAACTTTGCAGCCAGCTAACACCTGGAACTGATTATGCTGGGGTATTTAAGGGATGGCCAGACCCACAGACTCTGCCTTGGTGTGTGTTTGTCCTGGGCCCTGTATCTGTCCTGCATCCTGTTTCTGTTCCTTTGCTGACCCTCTGTACTACGCTGCTTGCTACCTGTCCTGATCCCTGGCTTGTGACCCTGACCATCCCTCTGCCTGACCCTCTGTACTACGCTGCTTGCTACCTGTTCTGATCCCTGGCTTGTGACCCTGACCATCCCTCTGCTTGACCCTCTGTACTACGCTGCTTGCTACCTGCTGAACCTGGCCTGTGACCCCGACCATTCTCCGCTTGCTCCCCCTGTACCTACCTGCCCAATTGATATTGACCCGGCCTGCCTGACGACGCTTGCTTGTATGTACTGTTATCTGTGGGTGGTTGGTTTGGTTTGTTTGCACTGTATTATGTTTAGTATTGCACTGCGTTTATGTTTGTATTGTTAGTGTTAATAAATTATATTGTTTATCCCATATCTGAAGTCTGCGTTTCCCTGCGTCAGTCACACATCTCTGGTCATACCTGGGAGCCCTGACACATGGAGACGATTACTCTCCCATTGTAAACACTGGAAGGCCCTTGGCCAAAATAAAATTTTATTTCAGCTATTAATTGTGTACAAGAGCCAACGTGTTTCGGGGACCACACATTGCCCACTTCATCAGGGCTAATGGAAATTGTGAGATCTATCAAGAAAACAAACTCAGTAATGTTTTAAAGTTCTAAAAAAGACAATTCCTATATGCGTTGTAATCTCCAAATTCAGCAGTTGGCCCGGAGTTCAGATTTAAAAACGAATCCGACTCGTGAGACGAAAGGGGTTAACCGTAAAATCCCGCCAAACATGTTTTTATAGGACGTAAACTCACTTAAAAATCACCGCGGAGGGATTCACCGTCGGCTCACGCAGAGTTCTGACCTTGTTAAGTTTCTCTACCACAAGGCAAATATCTATTAAGTGACAAGCGCCATGGCGTCCCCCCCAGCGATAACGGTCGGCTATAAAGGAATATTTTACTGCGGACTCTGGTGGGGAGCCGGTAAGGGAATCTCAGTAAAAGTCGTTGTCAGGATGAAAAATGATGCGGTGCACAAGGTCTCTGTACCCAGGACACCTACAAGACAGGAACACCAGGCCGGCAAGTCAAGCGTTTGACAAGCCGCTTTGCTCTCGCTGTTCGCTTCTCCTTAATGCCGTCTTGAGTGATGACCCCCACTGCTTCCAAAACACGTCCTAATGCTTCTGAAGTGTCATTCTGCTTGTTTTTCTTGAAGAAGTGAATGTAATGTGCAATATGTGAGGTATTAGCCAAAAAAATGATACGCCCGGCATTCCACATGGCAGGAAGCTCCAAAGACGTTTAGCATTTTTGGTTATGTTTTCAGAGGGTTTAAATGAGGAACTTCACCCAGAATGGAGGATGCGTCTCAGAAGCTCCAGCTGGGAGACTTCCCTGCAGTCGGGTCATGTCTTCACCATCTCTAAGAGGGGGTTGTTGTTTTTTTTTTAGGATTCTTTCATTATTGGTCAGTTCCAGGCAAGGGTTGAGGCAGGCATCAAGTGAGAGAGTACTCAGGTCCAAGCAGGGGTCAAGGGAGACATAAGAAGAAAAAGTAGTCAAATCCAGGCAGAGGTTGAGGCTGGCAACTGGTGAGAGAGTAGTCAGGTCCAGGCAGGGGTCAAAGTGGGCATCTGATGAGAGAGTAGTGAAGTCCAGAATCCACATGGCAGGAAGCTCCATAGACGTTTAGCATTTTTGGCTATGTTTTCAGAGTGTTTAAATGAGGAACTCCACCCAGAATGGAGGATGCGTCTCAGAAGCTCCAGCTGGGAGACTTCCCTTCAGTCGGGTCATGTCTTCACCATCTCTAAGAGGGGGTTGTTGTTGTTTTTTCAGGATTCTTTCATTATTGGTCAGTTCCAGGCAAGGGTTGAGGCAGGCATCAAGGGAGAGAGTAGTCAGGTCCAAGCAGGGGTCAAAGGAGGCATAAGCGGAAAGATTAGTCAAATCCAGGCAGAGGTTGAGGCTGGCAACTGGTGAGTAGAGTAGTCAGGTCCAGGCAGGGGTCAAAGTGGGCATCTGATGAGAGAGTAGTGAAGCCCAGGCTCCAAAGCCGTTTAGTAGTTTTGGTTATGTTTTCAGAGGGTTTAAATGAGGAACTCCACCCAGAATGGAGGATGCATCTCAGAAGCTCCAGCTGGGGGACTTCCCTGCAGTCGGTCATGTCTTCACCATCTCTAAGAGGGGGTTGTTGTTGTTTTTTCAGGATTCTTCCATTATTGGTCTATGTTTTTTGGGGGGGATTCTCCCATTACTGGTCTATGACTTGAACATGATATGAGTTGCCAGCAACTAGGTGAAAATTAAATATCAATTTTAGGTGGAGCTGGTCTGTGCCTTAGTGGTCAGCACTTCTGCTTTGCAGCATAGGGGTCCTAGGAGTTCAAATCCTAGTCAGAACGCTATCTGCATGGAGTTTGCATGTTCTTCTGCTGCCTGTGAGGCTTACTTTCAAAATATGTGCTGGGTAATTGGCTCAGATAAATGTGCCCACAATGGTTGCCTTGCCTCCTTTGAGTCCCCAGGATGAAAAGCTATAGAGAAATGTCTAACTAATTTAAAACCTGTGACATAGTGGAGCACCACTATGAGGTTCCTCAGTGTCCCACACAAACTGATGGGTGCTGGAATCAGGGGAGGTACACTAAGACAACCAATGAGACGCAACCTACCAAGAAACCCAGCCAAACTGCAAAGAGGTAAGATGGTCCATCTCAAGCCTTGCCCCACCCAAAGGACGTAACTATAGTGGCCTCTATGACTAAGCTCTGTCAGTGGGGAAAACACATCACAGGGCCATGGCCTGGGAGGAGCTGGGCCATCTTAATAGCATCATAGGGCCCTGGGCAAATGAATGCACTAGGGCCCCTACCGGCCTGCTCCAACTAACACACCTACTTCCAAAAAGTAAATTGAATTAAAACCATATTTATTAGTACAATGGGCACTGAATGGAGGATGCGTCTCAGAAGCTCCAGCTGGGAGACTTCCCTGCAGTCGGTCATGTCTTCACCATCTCCAAGAGGGGGTTGTTGGTTTTTTTCGGGATTCTTCCATTATTGGTCTATGTTTTTGCGGGGATTCTCCCATTACTGGTCTATGACTTGAACATGGTGTGGGTCGCCAGCAACTAAGTGAAATTAAATATAAATTTTAGGTGGAGCTGGTCTATGGCTGGTCTATTGTGGTTAGCACTTCTGCTTTGCAGCATAGGGGTCCTAGGAGTTCAAATCCTAGTCAGAACACTATCTGCATGGAGTTTGTGTGTTCTTCCTCTGCCTGTGAGGCTTCCTTCCAAAAGATGTGCTGGGTAATTGGCTCAATTATATATATATATATATATATATATATATATATATACTGTATGTTGAAATGCATTTTTATTACAAAATATATGAACAATATTTTAAAAAATTCATTTCAACTATACTGTATGTCTTTAAAAATACAAATCTACATTTTTAGAATGCATTTACCAATATATGAAAAAATATATGTTAACATGACTTTTTTAAATGTTAAAAAAAAATTGAATAATATATTTAAAAAATATATATTTTTAAAAATATTTTTCATATATTTTGTAATATATAAAAAACACATTTCAACATGCAAAATATATATATATATATATATATATATATATATATATATATATAATTATTTAAATATATTTTGAAATGTATTGAATACGGCCAAAATTGCAGTATTTCAAATATATTTTTCTTCCATATGGGTTTAACTGAAGACATGATGAAGAGGAAGTTCCTTTGAACCCCCCGAAACGCGTTGCTCGTTTTTAATACAAACTAACAAGTGAATCCTTTGATCTGGCGCCCCCTTCCATGCGTGTGAGGAATGGCAGCTTGCTCTAAATTCAAGCTCCTAGGATCATAGGGAAACTAGTTTCAGGGCGGCACACGGGGGGATGGTGTTGTAACAGTACTTGACATCGCTGCAAAAAGGCAGCTTGAATATGATTGGTTGGCAAGACAAGTTCTTTCCTATTGCTTGTCATTGAAGAGCGTTGTCTCTTTCCTTCTCTTACTGCCTCTCAGCGAGAGCTTTGTGGGCTTTCAGAGTCCGCGGCACATTTCCTGAGCGGTTCCATTCTTGTTATTGCGGCGCTGTAATTGCTGCGTGCTAAGTGATGGCCTAAAAGGAACTGAAAGCCAAGAAGCGGGAACAAAAGCCGGTGATCCCCGCGAGCGCTAAGCCCCGTCTAATCCTCGCTTGGCCTGCAGGATGCCAGCAAAATGTGTAACCTGTTATCAATCAGGACGGGTCAGGGCGGCACTCAGCTGCAGGAGGACGGAGTCAGCAAAAGATTAAAAAGACAAAACGCTCAATTTATAGCCGACCTCCCCCCTCTCTTTAGATTAGTGGTCTCCAAACTGCGGCCCAGGGGCCAGATGCAGCCTTTTGCTTGTCTTTATCTACTTTTACTCCCACTGACACCATCAATGGGGCATCATTTTTCCTACTGACACCAAAAATGGGGCACTGATCCCCCCACTGACACCAGTGATGGGGCACTATTCCTCCCACTGACACCAGTGATGGGGCACTATTCCTCCCACTGACACCAGTGATGGGGCACTATTCCTCCCACTGACACCAATGATGGGACACTGTTCCTCCCACTGACATCAATGATGGGGCACTATTCCTCCCACTGACATCAATGATGGGGCACTATTCCTCCCACTGACACCAATGATGGGGCACTATTCCTCCCACTGACACCAATGATGGGGCACTATTCCTCCCACTGACACCAATGATGGGGCACTATTCCTCCCACTGACACCAATGATGGGGCACTATTCCTCCCACTGACACCAATGATGGGGCACTATTCCTCCCACTGACACCAATGATGGGGCACTATTCCTCCCACTGACACCAATGATGGGGCACTATTCCTCCCACTGACACCAATGATGGGGCACTATTCCTCCCACTGACACCAATGATGGGGCACTATTCCTCCCACTGATACCAGTGATGGAGCACTGTTCCTCCCACTGACACCAATGATGGGGCACTATTCCTCCCACTGATACCAATGATGGGGCACTATTCCTCCCACTGACACCAATGATGGGGAAATATTCCTCCCACTAATACCAATGATGGGGCACTATTCCCCCCACTGACACCAATGATGGGGCAATATTCCTCCCACTAATACCAATGATGGGGCACTATTCCTCCCACTGACACCAACGATGGGGCACTATTCCTCCCACTGACACCAATGATGGGGCACTATTCCTCCCACTGACACCAATGATGGGGCACTATTCCTCCCACTGACACCAATGATGGAGCACTATTCCTCCCACTGACACCAATGATGGGGCACTATTCCTCCCACTGATACCAATGATGGGGCACTATTCCTCCCACTGACACCAATGATGGGGCACTATTCCTCCCACTGACACCAGTGATGGGGCACTATTCCTCCCACTGACACCAGGAAAGTTTGGAGACCCCTGCTTTAGATTGTAAGCTCAATGAGCAGGGCCCTCCTATTTCTTCTGTATTGAGCTGGTTTGGAAGAATAATATAAATAATAAGAATAATTAAAAAACATTATATACTGTGTGTGTATATATATATATATTTGAAAACAATAAAGGCATGTTAAATTTAATCTAGTACTATATACTGTGTGTGTGTATGTGTGTGTGTGTATGTATATATCCTGTATATAGTACTAGATTGGATTTATCATGCCTTTATTGTTTTCAGATATCTTGCACAGGGTCTCTCTAAGTTTGGTAATACATATAAAAGTCTTCATTGTCCTTCACAGAACCATTTGTTATACTGGATGTGGTTCCAGTTAATCCTTCCCAGTTTCTCAGTTCTAATCTCTCATGTGAAGGTCGGAATATATATTTTTAATTGCCGTAGTGGAAGACGCATATTCCCGATGCCGTGTGTCACCCTCTTGGAATGCTCACATGACGACACTCGGTTATTGGGCCGGCTATGTCACCCAGGAACAAGTGCCAATCCAGCTGGCAGGTTTGCCGTTGGCATTGTTGCCCGGTAGGAGGTCCTCGACCTACTTGAGCTTGGATGCAAGCTTTTTTTTTTTTTTTTTTTTGTGAAGATGGAAATTTCGTGAGCAGAGTTTGCCTTCCGTTGCCAAGTTGTGTTGTTGGCACTTTTGTCTTTGCCAGCCTTGGCATATGAATTCGCAGACTCGTCCTACAGTGTCTGGAGGGCGCTGCTTAGAGAGTGTGTCATGCTTGATCTGGACCCAACATTCCTCATTAATTAACAGGTCAGTGTTCTCACTTGCCTGTTTGACATTGTCTTGGGTTCTAACCCTGATCCTGAAATTCACATGAGATGAGATTTAGACGTAATTGCATGAATTCGAAAGTCAGAGCCAAACACAAATTCCTGTGCTACTTTAGAAGGCTTTCCATAAGTTTTCTGGATGAAAAGGGACCAAAGGCTGCTTCTGCTTTACATCTGCTTCTGCTGTTTCCTAGGCACTCCTTAGCTTGACCTTTTTTATAAGTGAGGGCTTCAGAACTGGGGCACAGTATTCTTTAGTTTGACTTCATTTGGAATACAGTGTAACACCCTCCTAGATAGCTAGGGGGAGCTAGCTGTCTAATTGTTAGTAAGGAGGGCTGGGTGTGATAGCTAGCAGGGTCAAATTTAGGTCATATCTGAGAGGCTCTGAAGACCAGCACTGAGACATCCCCCTGCGCTAGAACTTTGGAGACAGTTCTAGAATCAGTGGGCGGAGGTAAGGAGTGGCTAGTCTGCACTCTCAAGGGATCCTGGCCAATACCCAACAGGAGGCTTGGCAAGGGGCCAGGACAGCCCTTAAGAGTGACCGAGCCTGATCAGCAGCAGGAAAGTTCAGGTGGAAGATGAGAAAGTTAAGTTGGAGAGCAGAAGCCTGGGAAGGGGCCCAGATGGGAAGAGGCTCACCTCCAGGCAAGGATGCTGGAAAAGAAGAAAACTCAGCACCTCACTGGTTCCTAGAGAGAGGACCACCTGAGTAGCAGGGAACGAGCAGCCCAGCTAAAAGGCCTGGTAGAAGCCACCAACCCATCTGCTCACAGATGGAGGACTAAGTGAGCAGACCTACATCCCCTGGGCCAGTAAGGGGAAGGAGGACTCCAGTGGGGAACTAGATAAGCTGCCTACCCAGGACTGTCTTACACTTAAAGTGACAGGCACTGGATCCCCTGTCCAGGGATTCCTCCAAGCAGCCGTATAAAGGAGTATCTGAGGTTTGGGGTGGTACATCCGGAGAGGCTGGCTAGCTCTCCACGAAGTGGATTTTTGTCTAGAGAGTTGTACATAGTTCCAGGAAGTTGTCCTCAGTTACTATCCCCATGGCCATCCTGTGCACCCCTTACACCATCCAAGTTCAATCCCTTAAAAAAGCTTCAAAACAAAGCTCAAGGACAGGTTACTGTCTCCTGGATGCAAGTCTGTGCGAAGGAACTGCATGTTGCCTGGCTGTATAGGACTATAGGGGGACCCAAACTTTGGCAACTCCTTTGGGGGTAGTGGTATCCAGTTCAAAAAGGTATTGATAAGAAGAAAGAAGAATGTATAAATTAAAAAAAGGAACAAACTCATTGGCCTGCTTGGGCTTTTTTCTGTTGTCACCCTTCTATGTTGACGACCTCCAATGCCAGCACCCCCCCCACACACACACACACACACACGTCTGTCTTAGTACCCCTCCGAATTGTTTTTGGGGCTGGTTCACACTAGGATTCCGTGTTTGTTCTTGTGCGATTCACATGCGGCTCATTTTGAACCTATGCATTTTGAATGGGCTGAAATCACACTGCACCTCTCTAAAAGTAGTACATGCGCTACATTTGGAAATGCACTGCAACCGGATCACATTGTATTTCTGTACCATGCAATCTGGTGCAGACAAACGCACTGCAATTTGTTTGGGTTGTGGTTAACCTAACTGACACCCGCTGCACATCTCAACTGCAATGCGTTTTGAATATGGTGCGGGAAACGTGCACGGAAAGCGGGGTTCTGGTGTGAATGGGGCCTTACTGGAAGTGGCTCAGGCTGTTGTTGACCCCATTATCTCATCTGGCAGGGCCATCAGGAGCTTCCCAAAGTATTCTGCACATCATTTGCTGCTCTGTAATATACACTTTTTATGGGTTTTCTTCAGATTCCAAATAACTTTGACGGGACTTCCAGCTTGGAAAGTCTAAATCTTGTAGGATTATTATCATTTTCTTGGTGCAGCAAAGGATTATCAGAGTCGGGCTAAGCAACAGGCAGAAGATCAGTAGAAACTAGCTGAGCAGCAGGTGGATGATCAGCAGAAATTGGCTGGGCAGCAGGTGGAAAATTAGTTGAGACTGGTTGGGCAGCAGGCAGAAGATCATTAGAGACTGGCTGGGCAGTAGGCAAAAAACAATCAGAGACTAGTTGGGCAGCAAGCAGAGGATCAGCAATGACTGGCTGGGCAGCAGGCAGAAGACCATCAGAGACTGTCTGTGCAGCAGGAAGAGGATCATAAGAGCTTGGCTTGGCAGAAGATCATCAGAGACTGGCTGGGCAGCAGGTGGATGATCAGCAAAGACTGGCTGGGCAGCAGGTGGATGATCAGCAAAGACTGGCTGGGCAGCAGGTGGATGATCAGCAAAGACTGGCTGAGCAGCAGGTGGATGATCAGCAGAGATTTGCTGGGCTGGGCAGCAGGCAGAAGAACAGTAGAGACTGGCTGGGCAGCAGGCAGAGGATCAGCAGAGATTGGCTGGGCAGCAGGCAGAGGATCAGGGGAGACTGGCTGGGCAGCAGGTAGAAGATCAGAGGAGACTGGCTGGGCAGCAGGCAGAAGATCAGAAGAGACTGGCTGGGCAGCAGGCAGAAGATCAGAAGAGACTGGCTGGGCAGCAGGCAGAAGATCAGAAGAGACTGGCTGGGCAGCAGGCAGAAGATCAGAGGAGACTGGCTGGGCAGCAGGCAGAAGATCAGAGGAGACTGGCTGGGCAGCAGGCAGAAGATCAGAAGAGACTGGCTGGGCAGCAGGCAGAAGATCAGAAGAGACTGGCTGGGCAGCAGGCAGAAGATCAGAAGAGACTGGCTGGGCAGCAGGCAGAAGATCAGAAGAGACTGGCTGGGCAGCAGGCAGAAGATCAGAGGAGACTGGCTGGGCAGCAGGCAGAAGATCAGAAGAGACTGGCTGGGCAGCAGGCAGAAGATCAGAGGAGACTGGCTGGGCAGCAGGCAGAAGATCAGAGGAGACTGGCTGGGCAGCAGGCAGAAGATCAGCAGAGACTGACTGAATGGTGCACAAAAACTAAACAACAAAGGGAACCAAAAAAAGGTATAAGTGAAAACACACAAAAAAGTGCACTAGGGTGTGTCAGATGGCCCTTCCTAAAGAGGAAGCACCCCTCACTGACCCCCCTGGGCTAAAAGACCCTTGATGGGGCAAGGAACTCTGGTCCACCAAGCCAAAATGCCTGGTGGACCCCTCTCTCCTTCATTAGCTAAAGCCGACCACTCAGTACTAGGTTATGAGTTCTCCTAAGGAGAGATCTCAAGTCAGGGGGGAAAGAACCTAGTGGACCATAAATCCTCCCCCTAGACTTCTGGGTAGACCCAAAGACCCACACCCTGCCATAGTGTGGGGGTAAAAAAAAGCGCACATATGAAGTGCCATGACACACACGTGGAGAGCAAATAAATAATCAAAAGGTGCCAGTGTATATACAATGGCTATTTGGAGCATGTCTTTGGCGTGTGGGAGGAAACTGGAGTACCCAGAAGGAACCCATGCAAGCCCAAGGGACTCAAAGCATTTAGGAGATGAGGCAGCCATCTTGGGTGTACTCCAGTGAGCTAAATAACTAACATGTCTTGAGTACCTGGAGGAAGCCCACACAAGGACAGGGAGAACATGTACACTCCAGGAGGGCTGCTAGGCTAGTGCTAACCAGGGGGGACTGACAACTCATGGGGCCCCCGGGCAATAGGGGATCATGGGGCCCCTGTGTCATTGCCCAAACTCAAAAAAGCCTATAGAAAAGGTACCAGGGGCATCTCATGGGGCCCCCTACTGACCCTGGGCCCTCGGGCAGTGCCCGAGTTTCCAAATGGTCAGTCCGCCCCTGGTGCTAACCACTGTGGTATCCCAACGATGAATGTAAGAGTCCAACTTAATGGGCTGAAGTGGGTCCAGGCTGCACCAGAGGTCTGTGTTTGAGTGTAATAGACAAGGGGGAGCGGGGGATCCCATGTAGGGATTTTAGTATAAAATGGCTCCAGTACTTTAGGCACACAGCCGGATCTGCTCTTTGTCTTTGTGGTTGCCCCCATGCTGTACATTCAGCTGGTCATGCTTCTCCTTGGCACGGCTCGCCAGCGGATCTCGTATCTGGGAGGTCTCTGAGCCGATAACTGTGAAGGAGCGTGCACTTTGTGAATTGGTTTTTTAGGCTCATGGCAGATCACTTTACCGGATATCCTGCACGGGCTAAGAGGACACCATACAATTGCTTTCATTCATGGAAAGCCGTGTGATCTCAGGCCGTCACTAAGAGAGTCACTGCAGATGTCCTGAATCTACCTGTCTGCTGTGTTCAACAAGATGTTAGGACGGCTTCCAGTTGGCACGAGTCCAGGCTGTATCAGGGCTCATTACTACCGAAATATGATAAGAGGGGAAGGAAGTGTTCAACAGGCGATCACACTTGTAACTTATCCTCGAAATGTCTGCTTAAAGTGAACCTGTACTTAGAATACAAGACAAAAGGCTCACATCATAGCTCTCCTGCTCTACTGTTCATACTTACCTTTCCTGCTCTGCCACTACCCCATTTGCCATCTTAATGGGGGATCCTATAAATAGGGGATCCCACTTAATTTGGGCACACTTTGAGCAAGTCTTGTGAGACTAGGGAGCCTAGTGAGAGGAAACCGCTGATTAGGCAATGTACATACCTGGGGCGGACTGACCATTTGGAAACTCGGGCACTGCCTGAGTGCCCGGGGTCAGTAGGGGGCCCCATGAGATGCCCCTGGTACCTTTTTATAGGCTTTTTTGAGTTTGGGCAAGGACACAGGGCCCCCATGATCCCCATGAGTTGTCAGTCCACCCCTGGTACATACCCATATGGAAGAAAAATATAGTTGAAATATATTTCAAAAATATTCTTCCCAAATGTATTGTCATATATATGAAATGCTGCAAATGTGGCCATATTCAATATATTTCAAAATATATTTCAATAATATAATAGATCCGGCATGGAGACATCCAATATAGAGTCTGCCTGGTCCTACAAGAAATCATTGCACCCAGGGCATAGTGAGTATTACAAACAATGGCGACTGCCCCAGTCTATAACTGGCTTTTACAACAAGGAACACA
Source organism: Staurois parvus (assembly GCF_062004578.1). NCBI lineage: Eukaryota > Metazoa > Chordata > Amphibia > Anura > Ranidae > Staurois > Staurois parvus. Next base: position 394,488 of record NW_028319451.1, read on the forward strand.
TGGACGGGCAACGCATGTCAAAAAAAGAAAAGAAAGTTCCCAGCTCAACTTGCCAGCCAGCTTGCCAACAACCGAATTAACCTGCGTTAAAAACAAGGGTTTAGTTAGCACCAGGGGTGGACTGACAACTCATGGGGCCCCCGGGCAATAGGGGATCATGGGGCCCCTGTGTCCTTGCCCAAACTTAAAAAAGCCTATAAAAAAGGTACCAGGGGCATCTCATGGGGCCCCCTACTGACCCCGGGCCCTCGGGCAGTGCCCGAGTTTCCAAATGGTCAGTCCGCCCCTGGTTAGCACACATTTGCAAATACATACGTAAGCCACAGAGCCACGTCACAGCAGCTCGATATTCTGTGGTCCTAACTCTATCAATTTTTTGTACTGTCGAATTGTTGGTGAGGGGGAGCACTGGACACCGTAGCTGCCATTGTGCTACGTGCTTTAAGGAGGGGTGGGCTCCCACAGGTCCACCTGCCCTCGGTCTGTCCATTAAATACATGTGCCTCTACTATGGGGGCTCTAAAAACTGATAGAGTTAGGACCACAGAATATCGGGGTGCCGTGACTTGGCTCTGTAGCTTACATGTGTATTTGCAAATGTGGGCTAATTAACCGTTTTTTACACATACTGTTAGACAGGTTAATTCGGTTGTTGGGAAGCTGGCCAGCAAGTTGAGCCGAGAACGTTCTTTTCTTTTTTTTTGTTGTTTACAAACGGTTTTATTTTGCAAAAGTAAACTGTAAAACAACAGTACATTTTCAAATGATTCTTACAGCAAAAACAAGGCACTATTGAAAAATACAATGCAGAAAAGTATATTAACATAAAAAAGAGAGGAAATAGAAAAGAGTAGATTGCAAGTACATGAAACATGTAGACAATAAAGTAGGCTGAATGATACATCTGTCAACAGTATATGCCAGTCAGCCTTCACTTGGAATGTTGTTAATCATGCAATAAATGTTTACAATCCCTCCATGACTCCCATTTTTTATCAAATAAGTGCATCCCATCCAGTAAAGTATAATGAATATGTTCCATGAGCATCACAGCATCAACCCTGTGTAAAACAGAGGCCAAGGGTACAGCATTGGACTTCCAATGTAAGGCAATAGCCCATAAAGTGGCAATACAAATAGTATGTATCAATCTCATAGTGGCAACAGGGACCCCCGGGACATGAGCCCCCAATAGACAGGCCTGTATGGATAATCGTACCGGGGTACCCGCCAGTGAGGCAGTGACCTCACATATCTTATGCCAAATCCAAGATATGGTCGGGCAATCCCAGAATATATGAACCAAAGTACCTGTGAGACCACAGCCCCGAAAACATAAAGGGGACACCTGAGGGAACATTACATGTAGTCTTGATGGGGTCGTTCTTTTCTTTTTTTGACCTAGTGAGTAATAGCCTAGAGCAGTGATGGCGAACCCGTGGCACGCGTGCCACAGCCGGCACGCCGAGCCTTATCTGTGGGCACGCCAGGAGAATCCAGCGGCGCGCTGTCTTCCCGGCTGTAGTGTGCATGACAGCCGGGTCCCAAGTGCGCATGCACAAGAAGCAGTGCTCTTTGTGAATGGTAAGGCGGTACCTGGGACACATGACAGATCCCAGAAGCCGCCGGACCAATCACAAAGCGCAGCGCTTCTCGCGCATGCGCACTGGGCATCCGGCTGTCCGACGAGCGCCCACACTACAGAAGCCGGGAAGATAAAGGAACAGGTAAGATAAAAAAAAAACTCTGCGGAAGTAAGAGCGGGTACCTGTCAAATTCAGGTACCCGCTCCCCACCTCCCCAAAGGTCAGCAATCATCTGTACTGTCCGCAGTCTCTGGTCATCCCTGTGCTGTCCGCAGTCTCTGGTCATCTCCTGTACTGTCCGCAGTCTCTGGTCATCTCCTGTACTGTGTCCGCAGTCTCTGGTCATCCCTGTACTGTGTCCGCAGTCTCTGGTCATCCCTGTACTGTGTCCGCAGTCTCTGGTCATCCCTGTACTGTGTCCGCAGTCTCTGGTCATCCCTGTACTATGTCTGCAGTCTCCGGTCATCCCTGTACTGTGTCCGCAGTCTCCGGTCATCTCCTGTACTATGTCCGCAGTCTCTGGTCATCCCTGTACTGTGTCTGCAGTCTCTGGTCATCCCTGTACTGTGTCCGCAGTCTCTGGTCATCCCTGTACTGTGTCCGCAGTCTCTGGTCATCCCTGTACTATGTCCGCAGTCTCTGGTCATCCCTGTACTGTGTCCGCAGTCTCTGGTCATCTCCTGTACTATGTCTGCAGTCTCTGGTCATCCCTGTACTGTGTCCGCAGTCTCTGGTCATCTCCTGTACTATGTCCGCAGTCTCTGGTCATCCCTGTACTGTGTCCGCAGTCTCTGGTCATCCCTGTACTGTGTCCGCAGTCTCTGGTCATCCCTGTACTGTTAATTAGTTTGCACTACTGTACGAGTTGTTTTTTCTAAACCAAAAGCTCGATATTCAGGTTTCATTGCAGTGTTGGCACTTTGAAAGAAATAAGTTGGTTTTGGGTTGCAGTTTGGGCACTCGGGCTGAAAAAGGTTCGCCATCACTGGCCTAGAGACTATCCTTGTCACCCTTGGGAGTGCTCACTAAAGTTTGCTGACTCAGGTTATACCTTCACAGAGGGGTCCCCTGAGTTGTAGTTCACCAAATACTGAATACAAGGGGATGTTTGCACCCTAAAAAGTCATAACAATTAGAAGTGTCCTCCATCGCATTTCTGTTAGTTTGGATTATCCCGAGGCTCTTAGGATATTACTGCCAGTCCAGTTTGGGGTCTGTGCTACACAAATACTAGAGCCAATATAGACTGGAGCCAATTAACCTCCCAGCATGTCTTTAGAGTGTGGGAGAAAACCGGAGTACCCGGAGGAAACCCACACAAGCACAAGAAGAACATGCAAACTCCAGGCAGGTAGTACCGTGTTTTGGGATTCGAACCAATGACCCTAGTGCTTACTATTTAGCCACTGTGCTGCCCACCAATTGTTTAACCATTAGCCGCCCGGCCAATGGCCGTTTGGCGGCTTCAGATGTGCCTCTTCATTCCGGGTGCACGCCATTTGGCGTGCTCCCGCACATGCGCCGTTTGCGGTAATGCAGAGCGGCGCAGCAGCGGGATCTGTCACGGGCCGTGCACCTCGGACACGGCCGATGACAGATCCGAGTACCGGCTCCCGTTGCTGGTACCATGTGACCTGCTGTGACCAATCACAGCAGGTCACATGACAGTTGTATACAATGGATGGCTTCATTCATGATGCCATCCATTGTATACTAGTGCCTAGCTGTGAATGGTCACAGCTAATCACATGCACATGTCATGTGATTAGCTGTGACCAAATCACAGCTAAGCACAAAAAAAAAAAAAAAAAAAAAAAGCTGAATGAATCGATGTCACTCAGGTAAATGCTTGCTTATAGCAAAGTAATTCTTTGCTATTAGCAAATTGTGTAAAAAAAAAAAAAAAAAAAAAATACTGATCACTTCCCCAAAGTAGTACAGTGTTACTATGGTAACATTGTACTACTTTGGTCATAGTAAAATATGAAAAAAAATCTTAAAAAAAATTTAAAAAAGTAATAAAAAATTAAATATAATAAAAAAATTTAAAAAAATATATATATATATATATTTTTTTTTTCATACTGTCACCAGTCAGTGTCCCTGTTCACCGCCATGCCAGTTATATGATGACGCTGTACTGCACTGGTGACAGTATGTAAAAAAAAAATTGTGAAAATAATTTTTTTAATTTTTTCATTTTCCGAAAAATTATGACATAAAAATACAACTTCAAAAAACTCGCCATGCCTCTTATGAAGTATGTCGGACTGTCTACTCTGCAAAAAGGGGTCATTTGGGGGATATCTGTACCGTCCTGACATTTGGGGGATATCTGTACTGTTCTGACATTCTTGGACATCAAGATATTAGATTGGCTGTCAGTACTTCAAGATTGATCAATATTCAGATCTATCCCATAGTTTGTGAACTCTATAACTTTCCTACAAACTAAAAAATACATCCTAATTTGGGTTATTTTCACCAAAGACATGTAGCAGAATACATCTCGGCCTAAATTTATAAAGAACAATTATTTATTTGTAAACTTTTATAACAGAAACAAAGAAAAATGTAGTTTTTTTTTTCAAAATTGTTGGTCTTTTTTTGTTAATTTAGCAAAAAATAAAAACCCCAGCGGTGATTAAATACCACCAAAAGAAAGCTCTAGTTGTGTGAAGAAAATGATAAAATTTTAGTTTGGGTACAGTGTTGTATGACCGCGCAATTGTCATTCAAAGTGTGAGAGCGCTGAAACCTGAAAAATGGCCTGGGCAGGAACGGGGAAAATTGCACGGTATTGAAACGGTTAAACATTGTTACTGTTCCACCCTCTGAACAGCAACTATAAAGTTTCCACTTGTTTGAGGCCTATGTGTGCGTAATCCCTCCTGAACAGGGACCTTGGTTGAGGCCCCGTAGCTCAGGGACTTTGGTCCTAAAAGGGTTAACCCGCCTGCAGGAGAGGCCTGAAAGGGAGCAGGAAGGAGTCAACTCCGGGTGGTAAGGTGGAGTGGATCAGTTAACAGCTGGGAGAAAGTGTGGACTGTCAGGCAACTGAAACACTTCTTTGGTGAGCTCATGTGGCCTGAAACAGATAAGAACCCTAAACCCAAGTGTGGGACTGGAAGACTGGCAGCGAGACATTATGTTGTCCTAATTATACCAGTATAATGGACTATTTCCCTTTACTTTTGCTGAAGAAAGCTATTTTCATTTGTTTGAATTGAAAGGCCGGTAAAGACAATTTATTTTTACAAGCAGCTGGCTGGCGATCCATAGTACAGTTTACACTCTTTGGCCACTTTATTAGCCACGCATTGCTAGCGCCAAGAAAATCTCCCCCACACCATGACACCACCACCACCAGCCTGAACCGTTGATACAAGGCAGGATGGATCCACCACACCATGACACCACCAGCCTTAACCGTGGATACAAGGCAGGATGGATCCCCCACACCATGACACCACCAGCCTTAACCGTGGATACAAGGCAGGATGGATCCCCCACACCATGACACCACCAGCCTGAACCATTGATACAAGGCAGGATGGATCCACCACACCATGACACCACCACCACCAGCCTGAACCATTGATACAAGTTAGGATGGATCCACTACACCATGACACCACCACCACCACCAGCCTGAACGTTTGATACAAGGCAGGATGGATCCCCCACACCATGACATCACCACCACCAACACCAACCCGAACAGTTAATACAAGGCGGGATGGATCCACCACACCATGACACCATCAGCACCAGCCTGAACCATTGATACAAGGCGGGATGGATCCCCCACACCATGACACCACCACCACCAGCCTGAACAGTTGATACAAGGCGGGATGGATCCACCACACCATGACACCACCAGCCTAAAACCATTGATACAAGGTGGGATGGATCCATGCTTTCTGACCCTACCATCTGAATGTCGCAGCTGAAATCCAGACTCTTTTCGATTTTCTATTGTCCAATTGTGGTGAGCCTGTGCGAATTTTAGCCTCAGGTTCCTGTTCTTAGCTGACAGGAGTGGCACCCGGTGTGGTCTTCTGCTGCTGTAGCCCATCTGCTTCAAGGTTGGACGTGTTGTGCATTCACAGATGGTATTCTGCATACCTTGGGTGTAATGAGAGGTTATTGGATTTACTGTTGCCTTTCTATCATCTCCAACCAGTCTGCCCATTCTCCTCTGACATCAACAAGGCATTTTCCTCCACACAACTGCCACTCACTGGATATGTTTTCTTTTTTGGACCCTTCTCTGTAAACCCTAGGGAAAGTTGTGCCTGAAAATCCCAGGAGATCGGCAGTTTTTGAAATACTCAGACCAGCTCGTCTGGCACCAACAACCATGCCACGTTCAAAGACACTTAAATCCCCTTTCTTCCCCATTCTGATGTTTGAACTTTGAAAGTCATCTTCAATACATTATTATTATACTATTGCTATACAGGATTTATGGCGCCAACAGTTTGCTCAGCGCTTTACAAAAAGAAGGGAGACAATACAGCAACAATACAGTTCACAACTGAGGGAGGGGCTAGTGGTACAAAAGGTAGTAGCTGTGGGGGATGGACTGGTAGGAGGTGTAGAAGATTCCATTATTGGCTGAGGGCAGGATAGGCTTCCCTGAAGAGATCGGTTTTCAGAGATTGCCTAAAAGTGAGCAGAGTAGGTGATAGTCTGATAGATTGGGGTAGAGAGTTCCAGAGGATGGGGAGGCTCTGGAGAAGTCCTGGAGATGAGCATGGGAGGAGGAGACAAGGGAGCTAGAGAGCAGGAGGTCGTGGGAGGAGCGGAGAGGACGGTTTGCCTACATGCATTGAGTTGCTGCCACATGATTGGCTGATTAGTAATTTGTGTTGCCAAGCAATGGAACAAATGTACCTAATTAATAGGCCGGTGAGTGTATATTGGGCACAAAAAGCAAAAACTGTTGAGGACTTGTTTTATTTATTTCAGGTACTTATATAGCGTGTCAATTTACGCAGCACTTTACACATATATTGAACATTCACATCAGTCCCTAACCCTCAAGGGGTGTACAATCTAAGGGCCCTAACTCACATACACATATTAGGGCCAATTTAGACAGGATCCAATTAACCTACTAGCATGTCTTTGGAGTGTGGGAGGAAACCGGAGCACCCGGAGGAAACCCACACAAGCACAGGGAGAACATACAAACTCCATGCAGGAGGCACCATGGTCGGGAATGACCCATTTACTGCAAGGCAGATGTGCTAACCTCTAAGCCACTGTGTTGTAACTGATAATTTCCCTTCCTCCAGCAGCTTGGGCAGATTATGAGTTACTAACCCCAAGCACAGGCAGGAGACAGATAAGCCTCCACGGAGGCCTCACAGGCCGCTGACAGGGAGAGAATACAAGTGAATAAACGCACACACACCCCTCCCTGAGAGGTCCGGCTACACTAATATAACAACCCAAAAGTGGAGACTCTTTTAAATGTCCGTTCCTGACTGATTCTCTTTAAACGCAGTGGGCGTCAACTCAACATCACGTTTGCAAATGCATTAAAAGCGAAATAAAACAAGAGGCAGATACTTTCCCCGTCTACCTCCTTTGCAGCGCATTCTACAATGGTGCTCTTGTGCGCCCCTGCTGGCTGCTCTCAGGATTGCTACGACTTCTAAAACCGGTGCGCCAGGCAATTTATTATTATTATTTTTTTTGTTATTTTGTGCCATGTTTTATTGCAACATTGACTTGATTACTGTCCTCCGGGCTGCTGTGGCAACTGCATATTAACGCATACCAAAATCATTGTCACTAATTAAAACAAACACTGGATTCCTGAGGGTTTTATGGCCTTCATTAAAGTAAAAGAAGAGAGTGCGAAGACACAAAATATAATCAGCAGAGCCTGGCCACCGGCCAAAGTACACTGTGTCAGTTTCAGGTGTTTGGGGCACGAAAGCACAACAAGACATTCCCATGATTACAAAAGATGCGGTCCTCCTTCGGGGTCACCAAGGGCCAACATCAGTAAGAGCGTGGAGGATGCAGCTTAGCCCGTTCAAGAGGACCTGTCTCTGTACACGCAAGGGCCCAGGTAGACCCTTCTCACAAGACCTCCTTCTCTCTAGTTCCCTGGTCTCCTCCTCCCATGCCCGCCTCCAGGACTTCTCCAGGGTGTCACCCATCCTCTGGAACTCCCTGCCCCAACCCATCAGATTATCGCCTACTCTCCTCTCCTTTAGGCGCACCCTGAAAACCCATCTCTTCAGGGAAGCCTACCCCACCCCCTGCTAACTTGCCGACCTCCTCCACTCTTCCTACCACTCCATCCCCCACAGCTATCTCCTCCTGTGCCACCATCCCCTCCCTCCTAGATTGTAAGCTCCAAAGAGCAGGGCCCTCAATCCCCTCATGTTTTGCATTGCATTGTTGTTCTGTCACATGTTCTGTCCCCCTTTTGTAATGTACAGCACTGAGCGAACTATCGGCGCTTTATAAATACTGTATAATAATAATAATGGGGAGAAGACAACGTGGAGACTTTCTGAGCTTCATGGTGTAGGAGTCAGGAAAAGCTTGATTGGCATTTCCAACAATGTAGAGATGCATTGCCATCTGACTAAATGGAGCCACGAAGAGATATAAAATGAATAACTCATCTGGGACCTGTTTGTTTTTGTTATTTGCAGCCTTGTATCTGTACCTGCTCTGCCTCATCTGAACTTACAGTCATGGCCAAAAATATTGACACCCCTGCATTTCTGTCAGATAATGCGCCACTTCACCCAGAATATTGCTGCGGTGACAAATGTTTCTGCGTTCTCATGTTTATTTCTTTGGTTTGGTTTGTATCAGTGACACAAAAAAGTGGAGAAACAAAAAGCTAAATCTGACACATTCCACGCAAAAGCCCCCAAAAATGGACAAAATTATTGTCACCGTCTCAAAATTGTAAGAAATAATTGCATTTCAAGATTGTGATGCTCCTGGAATTTGTCATTAAACTCATCTGTATCAGTTAATAGATCTTAATGTTCCCGTGTTCACTGTGCACAACATTGTCAGGAAGTTTCCAGCCCATGGCACTGTAGCTAATCTCCCTGGATGAGGATGAAAGAGAAAAATTGATCAATGATTGCAGCCAAAGATTGTTGGAATGGTGGATGAAGAACCTAAATCAACTTCCAGACAAATCCAAGCTGATCTTCAGGCACCGGGTACAACTGTGTCCGCTCCCACTATACATGGCCATCTGAATGAAAGGGGGTGCTATGGTAGGAGACCCAGGAGGGCCCCACTGCTGACACAGAAATATGGGAGGTGACCCAGGAGGACCCTGGTGCTGACACAGAAATATGGAAGGTGACCCAGGAGGACCCCACTGCTGATACAGAAATATGGTGGGAGACCCAGGAGGACCCCACTGCTGACACAGAAATATGGTAGGAGACCCAGGAGGACCCCACCGCTGACACAGAAATATGGTGGGAGGCCCAGGAGGACCCCACTGCTGACACAGAAATATGGTGGGAGACCCTGGCGGACCCCTTTGCTGACACAGAAATATGGTGGGAGACCCAGGAGGACCCCACTGCTGACACAGAAATATGGTGGGAGACCCAGGAGGACCCCACTGCTGACACAGAAATATGGTGGGAGACCCAGGAGGACCCCACTGCTGACACAGAAATATGGGAGGAGACCCATTAGGACCCCACTGCTGACACAGTAAAATGGTGGGAGACCCTGGCGGACCCCACTGCTGACACAGAAATATGGTGGGAGACCCTGGCGGACCCCACTGCTGACACAGAAATATGGGAGGAGACCCAGGAGGACCTTACTGCTGACACAGAAATATGGGAGGAGACCCAGGAGGACCCCACCGCTGACACAGAAATATGGGAGGAGACCCAGGAGGAACCCACTGCTGACACAGAAATATGGTAGGAGACCCAGGAGGACCCCACTGCTGACACAGAAATATGGTGGGAGACCCAGGAGGACCCCACTGCTGACACAGAAATATGGGAGGAGACCCAGGAGGACCCCACTGCTGACACAGAAATATGGGAGGAGACCCAGGAGGAACCCACTGCTGACACAGAAATATGGGAGGAGACCCAGGAGGACCCCACCGCTGACACAGAAATATGGGAGGAGACCCAGGAGGACCTTACTGCTGACACAGAAATATGGGAGGAGACCCAGGAGGACCCCACCGCTGACACAGAAATATGGTAGGAGACCCAGGAGGAACCCACTGCTGACACAGAAATATGGTGGGAGACCCAGTAGGAACCCACTGCTGACACAGAAATATGGTGGGAGACCCAGGAGGACCCCACTGCTGACACAGAAATATGGGAGGAGACCCAGGAGGACCCCACTGCTGACACAGAAATATGGGAGGAGACCCAGGAGCAACCCACTGCTGACACAGAAATATGGGAGGAGACCCAGGAGGACCCCACTGCTGACACAGAAATATGGGAGGAGACCCAGGAGTACCCCACTGCTGACACAGAAATATGGGAGGAGACCCAGGAGGACCCCACTGCTGACACTTTTTTAGTAAAGCCCATTATTCTACTGTTTTCAGAAAAAGCAATGAGGCCTTTACAGAAAAGAATCCTGTCCCTCCAGTCACACATGGTGGGGGGGTCACAGTCCCTCCAGTCACACATGGTGGGGGGTCACAGTCCCTCCAGTCACACATGGTGGGGGGTCAGTGATGTTTTGGGGTTGCATTGCTGCTTCAGGCACTGGATGTCTTGGCCGTGTGCATGGCATTATGAAATCTGAAGACTAACAAAGAATTCTGGGGTGCAATGTAGGGCCCAGTGTCAGAAAGTTGGGTCTCCATCAGAGGTCATGGGTCTTCCAGCAGGACAATGACCCAAAGCACACGTCACAAAGCCCCCAGAAATGGTGTCAGACAAAGCGCTGGAGAGGACTGAACTGGCCAGCAATGAGTCCAGATCTCCATCCCATAGAGCTCCTGTGGAGAGATCTCAGAATATCAGTTGGGAAAAGGAACCTTCCAATCTGAGAGACCCGGAGCAGATGGAGGAAGAAGAGCGATCCAAAATTCCAGCAGAGAGGTGGAAGAACAGAAAGCCATTGATTTCACTTCTTTTTTCCAAGGGGTGTACTACCAAATATCACATTGAGGGTGCCAATAATTTTGTCCGGTCCATTTTTGGGGTTCTGCGTGGAATGGGTCAGATTTGGCTTTTTTGATTCTCCACATTTTTGTGTCACAGATACAAACCAAAGAAATAAACATGATAATGCTGAAACATTTGTCATTGCAACAATTTTCTGGGTGAAGTGGTGCGTTATCTGACAGAAATGCGGGGGGGGGGGGGGGACAGGATTTTTGGCCATGACTGTATTCTTCACAGATTGGTCAGATGGTATAATTTGTTGCAGTTCTGTAGCAGCGCAAAGACCAATAACTCAGTAAAATAATAATAATAATTCTGGGTTCAGGCTTCTCTGCAAAACATAAAACAAATGAAGCATTTTTTTCTGGATCAAATTATAGCATGAAAACCTGATGTCTTTCTACAGGATCAGGAAAAAGGTTGACCTGCAAAAACAACTTGGAGCACGAGTTCATCTAGAACAGATTGTTTGATGTTCAGTGGTGGCTGTTTTCAAGTTGTCACCAGAATATGAATATAGGAGAACTTTCTCCAGCCAGGGGGGATTTTCCTCACTTTGGAGAGATTTCCTCTCACTTCCTGTTGTGTCTGTTGGACATGAGATAAAGGGAAATAACCAGGTGACAGTAAAGGAAGAAAAGGCTGAAAAATAAAACAAATGCAGCCACTATATCTTAGAACTGCTAAGCAGTAATAGGTTCCAAAGTTATTCTTGAGTCTGGATACATTTCAATTTTATTTCAGCCTTAGCTGTATCATATATGTACAGTATATATAGATAGATAGATAATAGATAGATATATACACAGTGTGTGTGTATATATACAGTCATGGCCGAAATTGTTGGCACCCTTGATATTTTTCCTGAAAATCAAGTATTTCACACAAAAAAGGTATTGCATTAACACATGTTTTGCTATACACATGTTTATTCCCTTTGTATGTATTGGAACAAATATAAAACAGAGGCAGAAAAGCAAATATGACATAATGTCACACAAAACCCCAAAAATGGGCTGGACAAAAGTATTGGCACCCTTAACTTAATATTTGGTTGCACACCCTTTGGAAAACATAACTGAAATCAGTCGCTTCCTATAACCATCAATAAGCTTCTGACACCTCTCACCCGGAATTTTGGACCACTCTTCCTTTGCAAACAGCTCCAGGTCTCTCTTATTGGAAGGACACCTTTTCCCAACAGCAATTTTAAGATCTCTCCACAGGTGTTCAATGGGATTTAGATCTGGGCTCATTGCTGGCCACTTCAGAACTCTCCAGCGCTTCTTTGCCATCCATTTCTGAGTGCTTTTTGACGTATGTTTGGGGTCATTGTCCTGCTGGAAGACCCAGGATCTTGGACGCAAACCCAGCTTTCTGACACTGGGCCCTACAGTGCGACCCAAAATCCTTTGGTAATCCTCAGATTTCATGATGCCTTGCACACAGTCAAGGCACCCAGTGCCAGAGGCAGCAAAACAACCCCAAAACATCATTGAACCTCCACCATATTTTACCGTAGGTACTGTGTTTTGTTCTTTGTAGGCCTCATTCCGTTTTCGGTAAACAGTAGAATGATGTGCTTTACCGAAAAGCTCTATCTTGGTCTCATCTGTCCACAAGACGTTTTCCCAGAAGGCTTTTGGCTTACTCAAGTACATTTTGGCAAACTGTAGTCTTGCTTTTTTATGTCTCTGTGTCAGCAGTGGGGTCCTCCTGGGTCTCCTGCCATAGCGTTTCATTTCATTTAAATGTCGACGGATAGTTCGCGCTGACACTGATGCTCCCTGAGCCTGCAGGACAGCTTGAATGTCTTTGGAACATGTTTGGGGCTGCTTATCCACCATCCGGACTATTCTGCGTTGCAATCTTTCATCAATTTTCCTCATCCGTCCACGACCAGGGAGATTAGCTACAGTGCCATGGGTTGCAAACTTCTTGATAATGTTGCGCACTGTGGACAAAGGCAAATCTAGTTCTCTGGAGATGGACTTGTAACCTTGAGATTGTTGATATTTTGCCACAATTTTGGTTCTCAGGTCCTCAGACAGTTCTCGTCTCCTCTTTCTGTTGTCCATGCTTAGTGTGGCACAGACAGACACACAATGCAAAGGTTAAGTGAACGTCTCTCCTTTTTATCTGCTTTCAGGTGTGATTTCTATATTGCCCACACCTGTTACTTGCCCCAGGTGAGTTTACAGGAGCATCACATGCTTGTAACATTCTTATTTATCCGCAGTTGTGAAAGGGTGCCAATACTTTTGTCCAGCCCATTTTTGGAGGTTTGTGTGACATTATGTCGAATTTGCTTTCTTTCCTCCCTTTTTTTGTTTTGTCCCAATACACACAAAGGGAATAAACATGTGTATAGCAAAACATGTGTTAATGCAATACGTTTCGTGAGAAATACATGATTTCCTGGAGAAATATCAAGGGTGCCAACAATTTCGGCCATGACTGTATATATATATATATATATATATATATATATATATATATAGTACTCACCATCCATCACAGGAGGTAAGTATTGGTGAAAGAACCTCTGATGTGATGGGGGGACTCTGATGTGATGGGGAGACCTCTGATGTGATAAGGGGGACCTCTGATGTGATAAGGGGGACCTCTGATGTGATGGGAGGACTCTGATGTGATGGGAGGACTCTGATGTGATGGAGGGACCTCTGGTGTGATGAGGGGGACCTCCGATGTGATGGGGTGACCTCTGATGTGATGGGATGGACCTCTGATGTGATGGGGGGGACCTCTGATGTGATGTGGGGGACCTCTGATGTGAAGGGGGACATGTGATGGGAGGACCTCTGATGTGATGGGGAGGACCTCTGATGTGATGAGGGGACCTCTGATGTGATGGGGGGACCTCTGATGTGATGGGGGGACCTCTGATGTGATGGGAGGACCTCTGATGTGATGGGATGGACCTCTTATGTGATGGGAGGACCTCTGATGTGATGGGATGGACCTCTTATGTGATGGGAGGACCTCTGATGTGATGGGAGGACCTCTGATGTGATGGGAGGACCTCTGATGTGATGGGAGGACCTCTAATGTGATGGGAGGACCTCTGATGTGATGGTGGGACCTCTGATGTTACGGGGGGGACCTCTGATGTGATGGAGGGACTCCGATGTGATGGGGGGACCTCTGACGTGATGGAGGATCTCAGATGTAATGGGGGAACCTATGGTTTGAAGGGGGGCTGATGTGAAGTTGATGTAATCATCTATCAGTTTCATCACGGTGGTTGTGTGCATCACCCCAGGCTCAGGTTTTCCATTGAAAAGGAACATTTCAATTTTTAAAAATTTTAGACTCGGGGTTACCTCTGGGATTTTACATGTTTTTAAAAGGTGCCACCACTGAAAACAGGCTGAGAACCCAGATCCAGACCCATCATATTCATAGAAGGAGCTCATCTACGTTGTTTCCTTTGTGTCTTTCAACGTATCCGTTGATTGAAGCCTGATACAATGTTTCATATACTCGGTGTTTGTTTATTGAAAATACATTTAGTCCTGAAAGCCACCAACAGAGGATTTGGAGAGGAGCGAGCGCCATATCTCTTTGTAAACACAGATTTCCCTGATAGAAATGTTTTGTTTGCCTTTTACTAAGACAGGAACAGGCCAGGTATTGTGAAACCGATGACAGCATGCAAATTTCCCGACCTGTCTTGTTGTTTAATGTTGACATCTATGAAAACACAATACAGCCGCGGCCAACCTGCCTTCTGCTTTTATAACAAAGTGGAGCTAAATTCCGCAATATTTACATCATATTACCAAAAGTATTGGCCGCCGGCCTTTCCACACACATGACCTTTAATGGCCCCCCAGTCTTAGTCCGTAGGGTTCAATATTGAGTTGGCCCTGCCCTTTCCCCCACACATGACCTTTAATGGCCCCCCAGTCTTAGGCCGTAGGGTTCAATATTGAGTTGGCCCCGCCCTTTCCCCCACACATGACCTTTAATGGCCCCCCAGTCTTAGTCCGTAGGGTTCAATATTGAGTTGGCCCCGCCCTTTGCAGCTATAACAGCTTCAACTCTTCTGGGAAGGCCGTCCACAAGGTTTAGGAGGGTGTCTATGGGAAGGTTGGACCATTCTTCCAGAAGCACATTTGTCAGGTCAGGCACTGATGTCGGGGGAGGAGGCCTGGCTCGCAGTCTCTGCTCTAATTCATCCCAAAGGTGTTCTATGGGGTTGAGGTCAGGACTCTGTGCAGGACAGTCAAGTTCCTCCACCCCAAACTTGCTCCTCCATGTCTTTATGGACCTTGCTTTGTGCACTGGTGCGCAGTCATGTTGGAACAGGAAGGGGCCATCCCCAAACTCCTCCCACAAAGTTGGGGGCATAAAATTGTCCAAAATGTCACCTTAAGAGTTCCCTTCACTG
Source organism: Staurois parvus (assembly GCF_062004578.1). Lineage (NCBI taxonomy): Eukaryota > Metazoa > Chordata > Amphibia > Anura > Ranidae > Staurois > Staurois parvus. The sequence goes on from NW_028319451.1 coordinate 409,655, forward strand.
GAACTAGGGGGCCAAGCCCAACCCCTGAAAAACAACCCCACATCATAATCCCCCCTCCACCAAACTTTACACTTGGCACGATGCAGTCAGGCAAGTACCGTTCTCCTGGCAACCGCCAAACCCAGACACGTCCATCGGATTGCCAGACAGAGAAGCGTGATTGGTCTCTCCAGAGAACCCGCCTCCTCTGCTCTAGAGTCCAGTGGCGGCGTGCTTTACACCACGGCATCCAACACTTTGCATTGCACTTGGTGATGGAAGGCTTGGATGCAGCTGCTCGGCCATGGAAACCCATTCCATGAAGCTCTCTACGCACTGTTGTTGGGCTCATCTGAAGGCCACACCAAGTTTGGAGGTCTTTAGCTATTGACTCTGCAGACAGTTGCCGACTTCTGCGCACTGTGCGCTTCAGCATGCGCTGACCCCGCCCTGTCATGTGACGTGGCCTACCACTTGGTGGCTGAGTGGCTGTTGTTCCCAGTGGCTTCCACTTTGTTATAATCCCACTAACAGTTGAGCGTGGAATATTTAGTAGCCAGGAAATGTCCCGAATGGACTTATTGCCCAGGTGGCCACCTATCACGGGACCACGCTTGGAGTCACTGAGCTCCTGAGAGCGACCCATTCTTTCACCAATGTTTGTAGAAGCCGTCTGCATGCCTAGGGGCTTGATTGTATACACCTGTGTCCATGGATGGGATTGGAACACCTGAATCACATGATTGGGAGGGGATTGGAGCACCTGAATCACATGATTGGGAGGGGATTGGAGCACCTGAATCACATGATATGGAGGGGATTGGAGCACCTGAATCACATGATTGGGAGGGGATTGGAGCACCTGAATCACATGATATGGAGGGGATTGGAGCACCTGAATCACATGATTGGGAGGGGATTGGAGCACCTGAATCACATGATATGGAGGGGATTGGAGCACCTGAATCACATGATTGGGAGGGGATTGGAGCACCTGAATCACATGATTTGCAGGGTGGGGCCAATACCTTTGTCAGTATAGTGTACCTTTGCTCCAGTGGTCTGACACTCATCAGATCCCTCACTTGCCGGCATCTTCTCTCTTGCTTTGTCTTGGTGTTGAGTCTTCGGTCATCTTCATTGGCCAGCACAGGATGGTGCACCTCCAGTACATGCACAGAAGTTCATTTATCCTGGCACACAGGCACTGTGCCGGGAGTGTACACTGAGCTGCGCATGCTCAGTGCAGTGCAGCATACCTTTCACAGATGTCTGTGACCAGGCAGGAACATTTATTTCATTGCAGAAGAGACATCGCATGCCCTGCCTGATCGTATGTGTTATTTTTTTAGACTTTAGTTCCATTTTAAAAGCTGAACTCCAGGCAAACAGCTAAATACAAATATAAAATACATCTACAGGAGCTATAAGACCCACCAAAAGATTTGAGCTTCTGTCCATTAATTTCTGGGATTTGTACAGCTTGGCCACACAGCACAGCCCTATCTGGCAAGATTGGAGACCTGATTTTTCTTCTGCTGCACTAACTCTTACAGGTCTTGTCCCTCCCCCAGCCTGTGATTGGACAGGGACTTGACTGCAGTGACAGCACCTTGTGCTGCTTCTCCTTCCTTCAGTCTGAGCTCTGCTGTACAAGGACTGGAAGAGGCTGATGCCAGGTCTCATTGAGATACTTACATTGCATGCATGAAAAAACTTTTTGAGTGCAGCTACCCCCACAGAGCTGTTGATAAGGGGGTACCACCTGCATGGGACCCAGGCCATCGGGGGGAGGGGGCCCAGGCTGCTGCGTGAATTGTTTGTGGGCAGACACGGCAGGGGGGTCAATTACTGGGACCGATTCCCTGTATGGCTCTCCCTGCAGCAGCTGAAAGCTGGCTTGCCCCCCCCCACACACAACCCCCACTGGCTTTCACCTGCTGCAGAGAGGGGAGGGAGAGGAGGGAAGCTGGCAGTGCATGTGGGGGGGGGGGGGGCCTGAGCAGCAGGGTGAAACGTACTGGTGGATTGGTCCCAGTAACTCCCCCCACCCCCTGCCACACAATTTACCCTCCCTGAGCACCATACGTTTCACCCTGCTGCTCAGGCCCCCCCCCCCCCCCCCCACATGCACTGCCAGCTTCCCTCCTCTCCCTCCCCTCGGCACACAATAGGATCCTTCAGGATGGAGAGTGGGGGAAGGATCCGTCAAATATGTCACATTTACAAGCCCCTTTTTTCATGAATGGGCACAATGAGTGATCGGTATCAATCACTCACTGTGTTCATTCATAACTGAAGCAAAGTAAACCGTATTTTTTTTTTGGTGGGGGGGGCTGTCAGGTTGGCTGCATGGGGCTCCGTGGTTTCTAACAGCAGCCCGAACCCCCTTAATATTTACCTGAGCCCCATCTTGATCTAGCAATGTGGACGAGAGCAATGGCTTTACCATCTCTCTCTCCTCAGTAGGACTCTTTCACATGGACCCGTTTATTGGATCCCTTGCTCGGGGGGGGGGGGGATCTCACCACTGCTCCCCGCTGAGTAAGCGGATGACAGCTCTGTGTCCGCTCCGCTGCTGCAGACACAGAGCTGCTCGCTCTCCTCAATGGGCGGTCGGATAAAAACACACCGCCTGTCTATTTTCATCCGATCCAACAGAGGGAAGGGGAATTGGATCCCCATCCATCCCTTTTTGGTGGATCAGATTGGATCGGACACATGTCCGTTTACACCCGCCGCTTCATAGAGGAGAATGGAGGTTCTGATCAGGTCCGGCTGAAAAACGGGCAGGCCGACCCAATCGGAACATTCGTCTGTAGACAGAGAGGCAGCAGCGGGAGCCATTGGTTTCTGCTGCTGTCAATCACCGGCAGTTAGGAGAAAGCAGGGGGGTGGGGCCAAGCCACGCTCTGTGTGTCAATGGACACACAGAGCCGGATTGGAAGCGAGAACTTATGAGTGCCCCCAGTGCAAGCAGCTCTGGGGGCACTCGGCAGGGGGGAGGAGCAAGGAGCATTGGCAGGGGGACCCCAAACGAGGAAGATCAGGGCTTCTCTGTGCAAAACCACTACAGAGCAGGTAGGTATATCATATTTGGGGGGGTGACATTGCTTTGAATGACAAGGGGTGCTGGGATCTTTGGTGGTTACATGACATACAACGATCTGCCAAGCCTGAGACTATTATCAGGAAAAAGCCACCGGCTTTGTTGCACGCCGCGTATGGCGCGCCGAGGGGTCAGCAACGTGCGACACCATTGTCACTTGTCTGGGAAATGTCTATTTATACATTACGATGGGAATTGTTACAAGTCAGACGGAAGGTGTGTCTCCTCCGCCCGGTAATCTGCTTCCCAGGTTTCATCTCCCAGCGTTCGCCATCGCCAGGTGCGCTGAATACCTTCAGGCTGGTATTGTCTGGCTGTAATCACATCCTCATTCATTGATACTTTTGCTGAGAAGCGCCGGCGCGGCCCTGAGAATCCAACACCCCCCCCCCCCCCCCCGTGATGAGAAATGTACTTACATACAGTAGCATCAGGACCTGATAGATGTGTGTAGGTCGTTTTATTCCAAATCAAAACTACAATTTTCATTATTTGGAGGTTGAGATGCATCCGAATTCCCGAATCTCAATCGCATCAATTTAAACGAATCTGAAATAATGAAGCTAAATTTAGTCGAAATTCGAATCCAATTTGAGAACACATTCGAAATGTAAACATACTGTTGACTGATTTTCTTCGAAAACAGTGTATATTATGAGATGTGAATTTCTAAAAGGTTAGAATAGAATAGGAAAGAATATAAAATAAAAAATAGAACAGAACAGAAGAGTGAGGAATAGAATAGCAAAAATAGAATAGATTTGAATAGAATGTAAAAGAATAGAGTAAACCAGAATATAATACATTGCTGAAAAATATGAAAGTTAGACTTTGTAATCCAATTCTAGCATCAAGTCAATGAAACTCCTGGGATATGATCTGGTCAGGTAAGTAGCAGAGGGGGTTGTTATTCAGTTTCAGCTGCTTTGGTGTTAATGAAATTAACAACAGGTGCACTAGATGGGCAACAATGAGACGACCCCCAAAACAGGAATGGTTTTACAGGTGGAGGCCACTGACATTTTTTCCCTACTCATCTTTTCTGACTGTTTTTCACTAGTTTTGCGTTTGGCTCGGGTCAGTGTCACTACTGGTAGCATGAGGCCATACCTGGACCCTACAGAGGTTGCACAGGCAGTCCAACTCCTCCAGGATGGCACATCAATACCTGTCATTCCCAGAAGGTTTGCTGTGTCTCCCAGCACAGTCTCAAGAGCATGGAGGAGATTCCAGGAGACAGGCAGTTCCTCTAGGAGAGCTGGGCAGGGCTGTAGAAGGTCCTTAACCCATCAGCAGGACCGGTATCTGCTCCTTTGTGCAAGGAGGAACAGGATGAGCCCTGCCCTCCATGTATAATACATAAAGGGGGGATATGATCTCCATGTATAATACATAAGGGGGGATATGATCACCATGTATAATACATAAGGGGGGATATGATCTCCATGTATAATACATAAGGGGGGGATATGATCTCCATGTATAATACATAAAGGGGGGATATGATCTCCATGTATAATACATAAGGGGGGATATGATCACCATGTATAATACATAAGGGGGGATATGATCTCCATGTATAATACATAAGGGGGGGATATGATCTCCATGTATAATACATAAGGGGGGATATGATCTCCATGTATAATACATAAGGGGGGGATATGATCTCCATGTATAATACATAAGGGGGGATATGATCTCCATGTATAATACATAAGGGGGGATATGATCTCCATGTATAATACATAAGGGGGGATATGATCTCCATGTATAATACATAAAGGGGGGATATGATCTCCGTGTATAATACATAAGGGGGATATGATCTCCATGTATAATACATAAAGGGGGGATATGATCTCCGTGTATAATACATAAGGGGGGATATGATCTCCATGTATAATACATAAGGGGGGATATGATCACCATGTATAATACATAAGGGGGGATATGATCACCATGTATAATACATAAGGGGGGATATGATCTCCATGTATAATACATAAGGGGGGATATGATCACCATGTATAATACATAAGGGGGGATATGATCTCCATGTATAATACATAAGGGGGATATGATCACCATGTATAATACATAAGGGGGGATATGATCTCCATGTATAATACATAAGGGGGGATATGATCACCATGTATAATACATAAGGGGGGATATGATCTCCATGTATAATACATAAGGGGGGTATGATCTCCATGTATAATACATAAGGGGGATATGATCACCATGTATAATACATAAGGGGGGATATGATCTCCATGTATAATACATAAGGGGGGATATGATCACCATGTATAATACATAAGGGGGGATATGATCTCCATGTATAATACATAAGGGGGGTATGATCTCCATGTATAATACATAAGGGGGATATGATCTCCATGTATAATACATAAGGGGGATATGATCTCCATGTATAATACATAAGGGGGGATATAATCTCCATGTATAATACATAAGGGGGGATATGATCTCCATGTATAATACATAAGGGGGGGGGGTATGATCTCCATGTATAATACATAAGGGGGGATATGATCTCCATGTATAATACATAAGGGGGGGTATGATCTCCATGTATAATACATAAGGGGGATATGATCTCCATGTATAATACATAAGGGGGATATGATCTCCATGTATAATACATAAGGGGGATATGATCTCCATGTATAATACATAAGGGGGGATATGATCTCCATGTATAATACATAAGGGGGGGGGGTATGATCTCCATGTATAATACATAAGGGGGGATATGATCTCCATGTATAATACATAAGGGGGGGTATGATCTCCATGTATAATACATAAGGGGGGGTATGATCTCCATGTATAATACATAAGGGGGGATATGATCTCCATGTATAATACATAAGGGGGGGATATGATCTCCATGTATAATACATAAGGGGGGATATGATCTCCATGTATAATACATAAGGGGGGGGGGTATGATCTCCATGTATAATACATAAGGGGGGATATGATCTCCATGTATAATACATAAGGGGGGATATGATCTCCATGTATAATACATAAGGGGGGGTATGATCTCCATGTATAATACATAAGGGGGGATATGATCTCCATGTATAATACATAAGGGGGGATATGATCACCATGTATAATACATAAGGGGGGATATGATCTCCATGTATAATACATAAGGGGGGGATATGATCTCCATGTATAATACATGAGGGGGGATATGATCTCCATGTATAATACATAAGGGGGGGATATGATCTCCATGTATAATACATAAGGGGGGGGGGATATGATCTCCATGTATAATACATAAGGGGGGATATGATCTCCATGTATAATACATAAGGGGGGATATGATCTCCATGTATAATACATAAGGGGGGATATGATCTCCATGTATAATACATAAGGGGGGATATGATCTCCATGTATAAATCCATCAGTGGTTCATATAGTGAACTCGGTGTAGTTATTCTCCCTGAGGTCATCACAGAGGACAAGGGGGCGCTCTTTACGTCTGGAGGAAAAGAAATGTAATCTCCGAACATGGAAAGGTTTCTTCACAGTAAGAGCTGTGAGAATGTGGAATAGACTCCCTCCAGAGTTGGTTGTGGCCAGCTCAGTGGATTGCTGTAGGAAAGTCCTGGATTCTTTCTTGGATACACAGAATATAACTGGATATAACATTTATAGGGAAAGTTGATCCAGGGAATATCCGATTGCCTCTCGGGGGATCAGGAAGGAATGTTTCCCCAGTAGGAGCACATTGGATCGTGCTTTGCTGGGTTTTTTGCCTTCCTCTGGATCCACTGTGAGTGTAGGATTATAACTTTTTTTTTTTCTATGGTTGAACTGGCCGATTCTGTGGCCCCCACTCACAGTGAAAAATTCTTATATGTATGTATATATTTATTTATTTATTGAAATGTATTGAATATGGCCAAAATTGTAATATTTCAAATATATGTCAATTCATTTTCCTCCATGTGGATTTTAAGGTCCACATTGGTTGCTCAGTTCAGCCCCAACATGTACTATATATATATATGTGTGTGTGTGTGTGTATATATATATATATATATATCGAATATGGCCAAAATTGTAGTATTTCATATATATTTTTCTTCCATGTGGGAAGGTCCACATTGGGTGCTCAGTTCAGCCGTGGTCGCCGGCGTGTCCCCGGTGTGTCCCCGGTGCTCTGGCAGGATGTGGTTGGACCACACAGCACTGACACAGGAAACCCCCACGCATCACTCCGGGGAAATCAGGGGAAATCCAGAGAGTCTGGAGCACCTGCATGAGAGGTACCTGAGGCCAAACACCCACTCACACCTTCCCATTCATCTGGCAGGACGATCGCAGAGTCCCAGCCTGGATTCCGACGGATGATACAAACAGACGGAAGCTCTCCTCCACACCCATCATAATTAGAATTTTATATTCACGTTCCCTGTAAAGCCGAGGACTAAAATCTGACGTAAGCTCTGGCGTGTTCGGTGTCATTTCAAACAGTTTGTTTGCTCTTTTTCAAGCTGCAGCTTTTACTGTATTAAAATACTCCACGGCAGCGGCGGACTGACAACTCATGGGGCCCCCAGGCAATAGGGGATCATGGGGCCCCTGTGTCCTCGCCCAAACTCTAAAAAGCCTATGAAAAAGGTAACAGGGGCATCTCATGGGGCCCCCTACTGACCCCGGGCCCTCGGGCAGTGCCCGAGTTTCCAAATGGTCAGTCCGCCCCTGCTCCACAGCGATCCTGCCATGAAAGTCCTGGTCCCGGCACTTCATGTTATAGTGTGACAGCTCATTCTAATTGTGCTCCTGTGTTGTCACTCTGTCACATGGCGCCCCTGGTGGACGCTGCAAGCAGCCATGCCGACGCACGTTCCAAGAGCATGGTCTCCAAACTGCGACCAGTGAGCCAGGTGCAACCCTGAGTGTATGAACAGGAGCCAGGCGCTGTGTAGTTTTGTGATAAAAGTAATACACCTTGTATGGAGGTGTGCCTTTAATAAGTCATATGGTAAAACAATAATAAATAACCAGCCTGTGGCTTTAGGAAGCCAGGTTCCAAGATGGACGGCCCGTCCGCTCAGAGGGAAGCAGTGGAGTAGAATGCCTGTCAGTGCAGGGACCACGTTTACCCGACGTCCCAGCATCCTGGATGACGTCACCACGATGTGGAGAGACGGAGGGGGGGAACTCTTGCTGGAGCCGCAGCTTTAGAAGGAAGAGGCCGTTTGCTGGGACAACATGTTTTGCGCGCATGCGCTTTGTTTTTTCCCCACCAATCATAGTTGACACATACCATTCACTTATTTCCTTTGGGACACATCTGTGCGCTTTTATCCAGACCGTGCAACTCTGAGTGTGCCTTTATCCTTTCTTTTGTCCTTGGGGCACTTTTCCTATCACTGACATGAGGCACTATTCCTCCCACTGACATCAATAGTAGGGTATAATTCCATTGACACCACACCAATGATGGGGCACTATTCCTCCCACTGACACCAATAATGGGGCACTATTCCTCAGACTGACACCAATGATGGGGCGCTATTCCTCCCACTGATACCAATGATGGGGAACTATTCCTCCCACTGACACCAATGATGGGGAACTATTCCTCCCACTGACACCAATGATGGGGCACTATTCCTCCCACTGATACCAATGATGGGGAACTATTCCTCCCACTGACACCGATGATGGGGAACTATTCCTCCCACTGACACCGATGATGGGAAACTATTCCTCCCACTGACACCGATGATGGGGAACTATTCCTCCCACTGACACCGATGATGGGGAACTATTCCTCCCACTGACACCGATGATGGGGAACTATTCCTCCCACTGACACCAATGATGGGGCACTATTCCTCCCACTGACACCAATGATGGGGCACTATTCCTCCCACTGACACCGATGATGGGGAACTATTCCTCCCACTGACACCAACAATTTGGCACTATGTCTCCCACTGTCACCAACGATGGGACACTATTCCTCCCACTGATACCAACAATAGGGCACTATTCCTCCCACTGACACCAATGATGGGGCACTATTCCTCCCACTGATACCAACAATGGGGCACTATTCCTCCCACTGACACCAACGATGGGGCACTATTCCTTCCACTGATGCAAATGATGGGGCACTATTCCTCCCACTGACACCAATGATGGGCACTATTCCTTCCACTGACACCAACGATGGGACACTATTCCTCCCACTGACACCAATCATGGGGCATTATTCCGCTCACTGACACCAATGATGGGGCACTATTCCTCCCACTGACACCAATGATGGGGCACTATTCCTCCCCCTAATACCAACAATGGGGCACTATTCCTCCAACTGACACCAACAATGGGGCACTATTCCTCCCACCGATATCAATAATTGGGCACCATTCCTCCCATTGACACCAATGATGGGGCACCAATCACAAGCAGTAAATTACATTTTTGGGTGTGTTCAGTACCACAGCTGTGTGCAGAATGCCTCCTGGATTCCATATTGCATTGAATTTTACAGAAAATAACAGCAGCTGCAGATTGAAAAAGAAAAGGTCATTTTTAATAACATTAAATTACAGCAAAGAGTGTCTAGCAATTATATATATATATATACTGCATTGCCAAAAGTATTGGCCCCGCCCTCCCAATCATGTGATTCAGGTGTTCCAATCCCCTCCATGGACACAGGTGTATACAATCAAGCCCCTAGGCATGCAGACGGCTTCTACAAACATTGGTGAAAGAATGGGTCGCTCTCAGGAGCTCAGTGACTCCAAGCGTGGTCCCGTGATAGGTGGTCACCTGGGCAATAAGTCCATCCGTGACATTTCCTGGCTACTAAATATTCCACGCTCAACTGTTAGTGGGATTATAACAAAGTGGAAGCCACTGGGAACAACAGACACTCAGCCACCAAGTGGTAGGCCACGTCACATGACAGGGCGGGGTCAGCGCATGCTGAAGCGCACAGTGCGCAGAAGTCGCCAACTGTCTGCAGAGTCAATAGCTAAAGACCTCCAAACTTGGTGTGGCCTTCAGATGAGCCCAACAACAGTGCGTAGAGAGCTCCATGGAATGGGTTTCCATGGCCGAGCAGCTGCATCCAAGCCTTCCATCACCAAGTGCAATGCAAAGCGTCGGATGCCATGGTGTAAAACACGCCGCCACTGGACTCTAGAGCAGTGGAGGCGTGTTCTCTGGAGTGACCAATCACTCTTCTCTGTCTGGAATTCCGATGGATGTGTCTGGGTTTGGTGGTTGCCAGGAGAACGGTACTTGCCTGACTGCATTGTGCCAAGTGTAAAGTTTGGTGGAGGGGAGATTATGGTGTGGGGTTTGTTTTTCAGGGGTTGTGCTTGGCCCCCTAGTTCCAGTGAAGGGAACTCTTAAGGTGACATTTTGGACAATTTCATGCTCCCAACTTTGTGGGAAGAGTTTGGGGATGGCCCCTTCCTGTTCCAACATGACTGTGCACCAGTGCACAAAGCAAGGTCCATAAAGACATGGAGGAGCCAGTTTGGGGTGGAGGAACTTGACTGTCCTGACCTCAACCCCATAGAACACCTTTGGGATGAATTAGAGCGGAGACTGCGAGCCAGGCCTCCTCCCCCGACATCAGTGCCTGACCTGACAAATGTGCTTCTGGAAGAATGGTCCAACCTTCCCATAGACACCCTCCTAAACCTTGTGGACGGCCTTCCCAGAAGAGTTGAAGCTGTTATAGCTGCAAAGGGCGGGGCCAACTCAATATTGAACCCTACGGACTAAGACTGGGGGGCCATTACAGGTCATGTGCGTGGAAAGAGCGGGGCTAACTCAATATTGAACCCTACGAACTAAGACTGGGGGGCCATTAAAATTCATGTGCGTGTAAAGGCCTGCAACTAATACTTTTGGCCATATAGTAGGTGTATGTGTGTATATATATATCAGTTTTCATGAACACAGCATACATGTGAAATGCAGATAACGTAAAACAGGATTTTGACCAGCAGACACTTGAACTGGGAGCGTCACAACCATAAATTCTGAGCACAGAAATCCTAGCGGGTGATCATGTTTCGTTCCAGCTCGTTTACCGTGTTTCAGGATAGAGTGTTGAGAATTCCCTTCCAATTGTTCCCAATGGAACTTGTATTATTCCTTGAACAGCCCATGCTGACCTTGTCTACCACCGTGTCCTCTTCAATGATATACGTTGATAAACTGAGAAACATAATAACTATCATAACAAGAGACCATAAAAACGGAGAGACCACCGGAGCCTGGGCATTCCTCGCAACTTGTTTATTTTGCTCGGTATTAATCCCGAAGTTGAAAGGGAAATTCTAGTCAAGGCCCAGCAGGCGAAACAAGCCGATGGCTTTGAAAGGATTGAGTTTAATCATGGATGCACATGGGTATACCGTGCCCCGGCCAGGGACCTCCCTCTTTGAGGAACCTCAAGCCATTAGTCATGTAGACCTTCCATTACTCGGCAAGACGTGGCTCCAGGTTGGAAGTCAGAGCCCCAGGATGTCCTCCCCATTTCCACGGGTAGTTCTAAAGCAAATACCGTGGGGTATTTACAATTCTAAATCATCTCAAGTCATCTAGTAAAATGTTTATTGCCAATAAAAGAATGTTTCGGGGTCATACACATAACTCAGTGGAAGGGCTCCTGGGTTTTATGCTGTGCTGCTGTCTTAATTTGCTTACTACAAAAGGGCTGAAATGTTATCATAAATTCCAGATTCAATGCTAAAAAATTCAAGTTTTGTTCTGATTTAGAAACCTGGAACTAAGAAAACCTAAACTTATCATAAACCAGGGAAAATCAAAGGACAAAAGAACGAATACGCAATGGTTACCTTCAGTGTGGACCACGTGACAGTTCCATAGCTTTGGGCAGCTGAAGTTATAGGCAACTCTTGACTTTCCTTGTAAACGTCAAGCTTGGCTCTGCCCCCTTCAGCTTCCAGGGTGAATCTACAGGTCCTTCAATGCTGATCTCCAGGTTAAATTGACTCCTGCACTTTTTTTTTTACATAAAAGGATAAATAACTTTTTTTTTCCCCAAGATTCTTTGAAACAGTCCACTGACATCATAAATCCTCTTCTCCTCTGGCGGCAGTCCTTCTTCTTCTCTAGTGATGGGCCCCATGGTAATCTTGCATTACATCATACTTGAGAACTGTCCTGGATTTGTCGGGCAGTCATACTTTTTACTAAGCTGTCACGGGATGGCCCAGAGTCGCAGAACCTGTACTGTGCCCTCCTGATCTCAGTATTGTGTCCTCCTGACTCCCCCTGTACTGTGCCCTCCTGATCCCAGTATTGTGCCCTCCTGATCCCTGTATTGTGCCCTCCTGATCCCAGTATTGTGCCCTCCTGATCCCAGTATTGTGCCCTCCTGATCCCAGTATTGTGCCCTCCTGACTCCCCCTGTACTGTGCCCTCCTGATCTCAGTATTGTGCCCTCCTGACTCCCCCTGTACTGTGCCCTCCTGACTCCCCCCGGTATTGTGCCCTCCTGACTCCTCCTGTATTGTGCCCTCCTGATCTCAGTATTGTGCCCTCCTGACTCCCTCTGTACTGTGCCCTTTTTAACCACTTCCAGTCTGGACACTTCCCCCCCCTTCCAGTCCGGACACTTTCCCCCCCCTTCCAGTCCGGACACTTTCCCCCCCTTCCAGTCCGGACACTTTCCCCCCCTTCCAGTCCGGACGCTTTCCCCCCCTTCCAGTCCGGACACTTTCCCCCCTTCCAGTCCGGACACTTTCCCCCCCCTTCCAGTCCGGACACTTTCCCCCCCTTCCAGTCTGCACACTTTCCCCCCCCTTCCGGTCTGCACACTTTCCCCCCCTTCCGGTCTGCACACTTCCCCCCCCCCTTCCGGTCCAGTCTGGACACTTTCCCCCCTTCCAGTCCAGACACTTTCCCCCCCTTCCAGTCCGGACACTTTCCCCCCCCTTCCAGTCCGGACGCTTTCCCCCCCCTTCCAGTCCGGACACTTTCCCCCCTTCCAGTCCAGACACTTTCCCCCCCTTCCAGTCCGGACACTTTCCCCCCCTTCCAGTCTGGACACTTTCCCCCCCTTCCAGTCCGGACGCTTTCCCCCCCTTCCAGTCCGGACACTTTCCCCCCTTCCAGTCCGGACACTTTCCCCCCCCTTCCAGTCCGGACACTTCCCCCCCCCCTTCCAGTCCGGGCACTTTCCCCCCCTTCCAGTCCGGACGCTTTCCCCCCTTCCAGTCCGGACACTTTCCCCCCTTCCAGTCTGGACACTACCCCCCCCCCTTCCAGTCCGGACACTTTCCCCCCCTTCCAGTCCGGACACTTTCCCCCCCTTCCTGTCCAGGTTTTCAGCGCTATCACACTTTGAATGACAATTGCGCGGTCATGCAACACTGTACCCATATGAATATTTTAGCATTTTTTTGAGACAGATAAAGCTTTATTTTGGTGGTATTTATTCACCGCTGGGATTTTTATTTTTTTGCTATATAAATGAAAAAGTCCAAAAATTTTGAAAAGATGTATTTTGCAAATAAATAATATTTCATCATAAATCTTGGCCAAAATGTATTCAGTTATCTTTTTAGTAAAAAAAAAAAAAATAACCCAAATTAGTTTATAACCAAAAATTATAATTTTAAAAAATTTTTTTTACATTTTTAATTTTTTAATATATTGTTATTTATGGGTTTTTTTTAACATACTGTCACCCTAGCAGTACAGTGTCACCATAGTGACACTGCACTACTTGTGTTTTTTTTTTTAAATTTATTTACACTGATTGCTTTTACACCCATAAAGGCTGTAAAAGCAATTATTTCTCCTTCTCTCTGGCCGCATTCTTGCAGCCATTGAGAAATGCTGTGTGAGCTGTGATTGGTCATGGCCCTGTACCATGTGACCTCTGTGATCATTCACAGATTTCACACGTAGTAAGCAATGATGTCAGAAGTGACATCTTGCTTACTACTCTGCATGTGATCACTGACTGGCCAATCAGTGATCACATGATCGGGACCTCGCACAGAGGTCACGTATGAAGATCGGTGTTCCACTGTGTCCAGAGGACACAGCAGGCACCGGATCGTGGTGCTGTGCGCTCTCAGGGAGCGCACACAGCTTGAAAATGTGGGCGCCGTTTATGAACAGCAACCCGCCCCTGGACTGCCACCGTCCTGCTGTTATACAGTATACAGCAGCCGGACGGCATTAAGAATAGTTGATTCTATTGGAGCTGCTTTTATACAGCTATAGAGAAACAAATATATATAAAATGCGAAAAACACCACAATAACAGCGCTCTCAATTTACAACCAAAATAAAATAAATAAAGTAAATAAATAACTGAAAAAGCCCCACAACCACCAAACAAAGTGAAATTGTGTGACACAAAATTATATAAAAAAATATATAGTGAAAATCAAATAACTGATCCTACATAATAATGTCCATCAGATAAAGTCCTTATACATATTATATGATCTTCCTTCAATGGAATCTTTCTTTCACAAAACTCAATCCTCCACCGACGTGAATACTCCAGTGCTCAACACCCCATCAAAGTGCAAACTCACCCGATTCTGATGAAAAACCAGCACATCTTTGTATATCAATGGATGTGAGATGAATCAGCAGCATATCATTCGTAATCATTCATCAGATGATCCCAGTGATCTCCATCATATTGAGCATGAGCCACATGTGAACAAATAGAAAACACTCTCCACAGCGTAATAACGTTTTTGAAAAATTTGATTCCAACAAATTCCCCCGTAAAATACTAATATGAACAAATATATGTTTCATTTTATCAACTGCTTATACTTTCATTCTTGAGAATCGGGGAAGAATGAAAGGGGTCCCAATGCATTAGGACCCATGATGTTATTAACCTCCCTAGCGGTCTGATTATCTCCGTATTTCTGTGCTCAAAGCGGTACATTTTTTTGCACGGAAATATGTATTTTTTTTATTGTAGGTCTGTAATTTTTAGGAATAACTCACTGAAATCTGTCCAAACAAGAGTCTAGTAAACATCCCGGGTATGTTACAATTTGAAACACGAAATCATAAATTATAATTTAATAAATAATCATAAAAAATAATAATATAATAATAATAAATTGAATTCAATAATATAATCAAACCAAAAACACTGAAATGTGAAATATAGCGCCAAGTTCGCACATCGCTGAGCAAAGTCGCAGAATCGTTTTCAGTGTCTGATGAGGAATTTCCCCCACCAATCATTATCACTCAATTCTGCAAGTGGTTCTGATTTACTATCGCTGTTCTCTAGCCGGTCTAACACCGCGTCTGACCTAAAGGGACGCTTTTTGGACGCCATGGACGTTTCTCAGTTTCCAGGCGGAAAGGGCGGTAAAAATGCAGGCAGGGCGCCGGACAAAGCACTCGGGACAAAATGTATGTGAAATGGTTTGATACAGGAATGTTATACTATGTGATTTTAGTGTATTTAGTGAATGTCACTTTTTGTCATTTTCAAATTTCCCGCCAGTTCCGTCCCCCGTACGGCCCGACGTCGCAGGGAACGGAACCCGGAAGACAGATGCCGGCATCGGGCGGAGGACATTGCCGGGGACACTGCAGGGGGGACATTGCAGGACAAGGTAAGTGCAGGAGGGATCCCTGAACAGCGCCTCATGGTAAGCCCGAGTGTAGCTCGGGGGGGGTTACCGCTTTTGGTGCTGAAACTTTACCCCGAGCTACACTCAGGAATACCGCCAGGGAGGCTACGACAGCCCTGCACATCGTACCTGAGTCTAAACAACTTTATTGAGTAAGGGTATAATATGACAATCTGTCAAAATGGAGACCACATGTTGTCCACTATTGTTGGGTGTCCCCTGGGCTCGGTCCCAATGGGAATGAGATTATTATTATACAGGATTTATGGCGCCAACAGTTTGCTCAGCTCTGTACAATATAACGGGAGACAATACAGCAACAATACAGTTCAATACAAGAGAGATAGGAGGGCCCTGATCCTGGGAGCTTACAATCTAGGAGGGAGGGGCTAGTGGTACAAAAGGTAGTAACTGTGGGGGATGGACTGGTAGGAGGAGTAGAAGATTCCATTATTAGCTGAGGACAGGATAAGCTTCCCTGAAGAGATAGGTGACCATCTCATGAAGGTCCTTCAGCTGGTGTGGTGGGGCTGAGGACACCCTTGTGGTTTCACTGATATTTTGTGGCTCCTTTGATTTATCTCTGATACTTAGGATTATGTTTTATGCTTTTTATGGCATTATTTTGGTTATTTGTAGGAGATGTAATCCATATCAAACGGTCTTCTGAACATTTTAGACCTGGCTGTTTGCTTTGAGGAGAAGGAACAAAAGGCATGGACAGATACCTCCGTCGTTGACTTACCCACAGAAATGCAGCTTGCTGGATGTTCCATGAAACCAAATCAAACTCAATTCTGCCAGCAGGGACTGAGATGTTCCTATCTACCCTATAGATACTTTCATTTTCTTGCTACAGAAGCATAACGACTAAGCTGACTGAATCACCAATGCCTCCAGAATTTTCTGGCACTTGGTCGGTGGCCTACTGGAGGGGACTGTTTAGTTTTTATCCTGCAGTGACATAACTTTTCCTCCATGTGGGCCAGTGACTCAAGATCCCTCCGTAGACCACACATGAGGCTCTGCCTCTTAAATCTTGAGCAAGAGAAAGGTTTATCCCGCAAAATGCACCAGACCATGACACGGGACCATCCAAATAATAATTAAGTCTCACCATATGTCTAAACTAGGCATCTCCCATTGGCAGCTGTCTTTGGGGCTGTAGTGAGAGACTGCCTAGGTGTCTGCTTCACGCTTGGACCATAATTTATTAACTGGGAATCCACCAAAAACAAAGAAAAAAAAAAAAGATGGATGGAATTTTAAAGACTCAGCCGTCATGGAGTTTTGTATCTCGTTACTGTAGTTCCTCCTTGTCATCAGTGTTTAGGGCCAGGCTTTGTTTTTGTTTACATGACTTGCTGGCGGTATGTATCAGTCGCTCGCGATGATATCATAAACATATGGAAGTCATTGGAGGTGATATGGTAGAGAAAACACACAATCATTCTGAAATCTGATACGTTGTCCCCGGGTTTTAAAAAGGATTTAAAGTGCAATTCCAGTTAGCAAGCGGTATAATTCAGTGAGCTGCTAAGGTGATCCAGGAAACTTCGCAGCTGGGCTGAAAACTGTGCATTAGGTCCAGCTGCCCAATTTCGAAATGTTCCTCACTTGTTGGGCGGGTCTCCTTCCTGAACCCAGCGCGATTTTCTTTTTTTCTATCGAAGGTCTTTGTTGAAGGTTTAGGTTTGCATGCAAGTATATAGATCGATAAAAGATTTTTGTTTAATCTACTTTTGCAAAGATGAGGTCAGGACCTCTATGAGTTTTTTGCTTTTGTTGCCTCGGGAAGGTTTCCCTCACTGCTAGTGCTGCTGAAATCACAACTGGAAGTGTGAAAAATTCTTCAAAATCTAAACGAAATCCTTACAGGAGGACAGGAAATGGGGGAAAACATCCAATAAGAATACCTGTTCCAGTGACAGCTGTCTAATGCAGGCCATAGATGGGTCGAAAAGCGTCCGTTTAAAAAAAAAAATCGGTCGTTCAATAGGCTGATGTTACCAACAACGGTAAAAAAAAACGGCCGATTTTTGTCCCGTCTACAGCCGGCATTTAATGACTTCTGTCCCTGCAGAGAGCTCCGCTATTATATTTGACATGAAAAAGTCTTGCGGTTGCAACAAAGTATCCATTTGTATCCATTTGGTATCCATTTCAGATACAGATGTTTTTATTTGGATACAAATAGATGCATTGTTGCAACTGCAATACTTTTTCATGTCAAATATAATAGCGGACTGGAATTCTTCTTCTTCCTCCTTCTTCTTCTTCTTCTTCTTCTTCTTCTTCTTCTTCTTATTCTTCTTCCTCTTCCCCTTCTTCTTCTTTTTCTTCTTTCATTTCTTCTTCTTCTTTCATTTCTTCTTCTTTTTCTTCTTTCATTTCTTCTTTTTCTTCTTTCATTTCTTCTTCTTCTTTTTCTTCTTTCATTTCTTCTTCTTCTTTTTCTTCTTTCATTTCTTCTTCTTCTTTTTCTTCTTTCATTTCTTCTTCTTCTTCTTTCATTTCTTCTTCTTCTTTTTCTTCTTTCATTTCTTCTTCTTCTTTTTCTTCTTTCATTTCTTCTTCTTCTTTCATTTCTTCTTCTTCTTCTTCTTCATTTTCTTCTTCTTCTTTCATTTCTTCTACTTCTTTTTCTTCTTCTTATTTCATTTCTTCTTTTTCTTCTTCGTCTTTCATTTCTTCTACTTCTTTTCTTCTTCTTCTTTCATTTCTTCTACTTCTTTTTCTTCTTCTTCTTTCATTTTTTCTTCTTTTTCTTCTTCTTCTTTCATTTCTTCTACTTCTTTTACTACTTCTTCTTTCATTTCTTCTACTTTTTCTTCTTCTTTCATTTCTTCTTCTTCTTTTTCTTCTTCTTCTTTCATTTCTTCTACTTCTTTTTCTTCTTCTTCTTTCATTTCTTCTTCTTCTTTTTCTTCTTCTTCTTTCATTTCTTCTTCTTCTTTCATTTCTTCTACTTCTTTTTCTTCTTCTTCTTTCATTTCTTCTTCTTCTTTTTCTTCTTCTTCTTTCATTTCTTCTACTTCTTTTTCTTCTTCTTCTTTCATTTCTTCTTCTTCTTTTTCTCCTTCTTTTTCTTCTTTCAT
Source organism: Staurois parvus (assembly GCF_062004578.1). Taxonomy (NCBI): domain Eukaryota; kingdom Metazoa; phylum Chordata; class Amphibia; order Anura; family Ranidae; genus Staurois; species Staurois parvus. The sequence goes on from NW_028319451.1 coordinate 428,533, forward strand.
TGACTCATTGGCTGTGATGGGCTCCCACTGCTGTCTCAGCCAATGAGGAAGAAGAGTCCCCAGACAGCAGAGGCTGTCAAGAACATCGCTGGATCGGAGGGGGCTTAGGTAAGTATTGGGGGGGCTGCTGCACACAGAAGGCGTTTAACCTTCATGCATAGAATACATGAAAGTAAAAAAAACTTCGGCTCGATGACTGTTGATGTGCTAAAAAAAAATTGCCGCTGCCAAGACATGTCCCACTCATTGGCTTGTCATTTACCGAATGGAAAGACAGCTGTTATATACAAGAGGGTGTGGCTTCCCGGTGACATCATTCAGGTATATAGATAGTTGGTCCATGATGGTCCAGTGTAACAATGTATAAAATATCCATACCTGGAATTCATTTTTTAACCGCTTCCAGAACGCCCCATAGCAGAACTACTGCTACAGGGCGGCAGGGCTGCGCACTTCACGTATATATACGTGATTTCGTATTTCCGAGTAAGGGGGCGCACCGCCCTGCCCCCGCGCTGCCATTGGCGCCATAGCAGAGCAATACAGAGCAGCATGTCTCCCTAGTAAAGCACACAGTTAACCCTTTGATCGCCCCCAGATGTTAACCCCTTCCTGCCTGGTGCCATTAGTACAGTGTCAGTGCTTTTTATTAGCACTGATTACTGCATTGGTGTCACTGGGGATGTCAGTGGCAGTTAGTCAGTTCCCCCCCAGTGTCAGAATGCCCGCCGCAGTCCCACTATAAGAAGGTGATCGCCGCCATTACTAGTATATTAAAAAAAAAATCCCATTATCTATACCACCGTTTGTAGACACTATAACTTTCATGCAAACCAATTAGCCTCCCTAGCGGTCTGATTATGTCAGTATTTCTGTGCTCAAAGCGGTAGATTTTTTTGCACGAAAACATGTTGGTTTTTTTTATTGTAGGCTGTAATTTGTAGGAATAACTCACTGAAATCTGTCCGAACAAGAGTCTAGTAAACATCCCGGGGATGATAACATTTGAAACACGAAATCATAAATTGTAATATAATAAATAATCACAAAAAATAATAATATAATAATAATAAATGTAATTCAATAATATAATCACCAAAAACACTGAAATGTGAAATATAGCGCCAAGTTCGCACATCGCTGAGCTCAGTCGCAGAATCGTTTTCAGTGTCTGATGAGGAATTTCCCCCACCAATCATTATCACTCAATTCTGCAAGTGGTTCTGATTTACTATCGCTGTTCTCTAGCCGGTCTAAAACCGCGTCTGACCTAAAGGGACGCTTTTTGGACGCCATGGACGTTTCTCAGTTTCCAGGCGGAAAGGGCGGTAAAAATGCAGGCAGGGCGCCGGACAAAGCACTCGGGACAAAATGTATGTGAAATGGTTTGATACAGGAATGTAATACTATGTGATTTTAGTGAATTTAGTGAATGTCAATTTTGCAACTTTCAAATTTCCCACCAGTCCCATCCCCCGTACGTCCCGACGTCGCAGGGAATGGAAGACAGATGCGGCATCGGCCGGAGGACATTACAGGGGACACTGCAGGGGGGACATCGCGGGAGCGCAGGACAAGGTAAGTGAAGAAGAGATTCCGGAGCAACGCTGCAGTGTATTCCCGAGTGTAGCTCGGGGGGGTTACCACTTGTGGTGCTGAAACTTTACCCCGAGCTACACTCTGGAATACCGCCAGGGGGGTTAAAAAAAAATCCCAGTATATATACCACCATTTGTAGACGCTATAACTTTCATGCAAACCAATTTAATTTTTTTTGCGCAAAGACACGGAGCAGAATACATTTTGGCCTAAATTTAGGACGAAATTAGATTTTTTTAAATTTTTTTACTGGATATGTTTTATAGCAAAAAGTCAAAAATATTGCTTTTTTTTTTGCAAAATTTTCAGTCTTTTTTTTTTTATAGCACAAAAAATAAAAAAACTCACAGGCTTTCAAATAACACCGAAAAGAAACTCCATTTGCAGGAAAAAATTACATAAATTAAATTTGGGTGCAGCGTTGCATGACCACGCAATGGTCAGTTAAAGTCGGGAAGGGGGGGGGGAAGGAATCCTCTGGACGGCGAAGGGTTAAAGAATATATACAGCTGAAAAGTACCATTTTTTTTTTCTCAAACAAGCTGTTGAATCACTAATTCCTCAGTAAAGACCCTGAAATAAAACAGTCGGGATCATCCTTTAATACCTTTAATATTGCAAACGTCTCCTCTGAAGCGGGTGGTTTTCCTAAAAGACATAATGCGGTAGGCGCATTCCTCCGACACCTGCGCACCACATGTGTTGACTTGTCTACCGTCAACACAGTTCCGAGGACTAAAATATGACAAAGTTCAGCCGCGGGTTATAGCCTCGTATCCAGGATGCCGACAGCAAAAACAGCTGAAGTGTAGAGAGAGACAATACAGAAAATAAATCTCCTTTGGGGGGGGGTAAAGCCAGCAGGTGCCCATCTCAGGATCTTCTTTTGGTCGCAAAGATCTTCTGAAGGACTCTCTGGAAAGAGAGGAAAGTTTAACCCCTTCCAGTCCGGACACTTTCCCCCCCTTCCAGTCCGGACACTTTCCCCCCCTTCCAGTCCGGACACTTTCCTCCCCTTCCAGTCCGGACACTTTCCCCCCCTTCCAGTCCGGACACTTTCCCCCCCTTCCAGTCCGGACACTTTCCCCCCCTTCCAGTCCGAACACTTTCACCCCCTTTCAGTTCGGACACTTTCACCCCCTTCCAGTCCGGACACTTTCACCCCCTTCCAGTCCGGACACTTTCACCCCCCTTCCAGTCCGGACACTTTCACACCCTTCCAGTCCGGACACTTTCACACCCTTCCAGTCAGGACACTTTCCCCCCCTTCCAGTCCAGACACTTTCACCCCCCTTCCAGTCCGGACACTTTCACACCCTTCCAGTCCGGACACTTTCACACCCTTCCAGTCAGGACACTTTCCCCCCCTTCCAGTCTGGACACTTTCACCCCCTTCAAGTCCGGACACTTTCACCCCCCTTCCAGTCCGGACACTTTCCCCCCCCCCTTCCAGTCCGGACACTTTCCCCCCTTCCAGTCCGGACACTTTCACCCCCTTTCAGCCCGGACACTTTCACCCCCTTCCAGTCTGGACACTTTCACCCCCTTCCAGTCCGGACACTTTCACCCCCTTTCCAATCCGGACACTTTCCCCCCCTTCCAGTCCGGACACTTTCCCCCCCTTTCAGTCCGGACACTTTCACCCCCTTTCAGTCCGGACACTTTCCCCCCCTTCCAGTCCGGACACTTTCCCCCCCTTCCAGTCCGGACACTTTCCCCCCCTTCCAGTCCGGACACTTTCACCCCTTCCAGTCCGGACACTTTCACCCCCTTTCCAATCCGGACACTTTCCCCCCCTTCCAGTCCGGACACTTTCCCCCCCCTTCCAGTCCGGACACTTTCAACCCCTTCCAGTCCGGACACTTTCCCCCCCTTTCAGTCCGGACACTTTCCCCCCCTTTCAGTCCGGACACTTTCACCCCCTTTCAGTCCGGACACTTTCCCCCCCTTCCAGTCCGGACACTTTCCCCCCCTTCCAGTCCGGACACTTTCACCCCCTTTCAGTCCAGTCCAATTTTCAGCTTTCATCACTATCACATTTTGAATGACAATTGCGCGGTCATGCAACACTGTACCCAACTGACATTGTTATAATTTTTTTTCACAGAAATAGAGATTTCCTTTGGTGGTATTTGATAACTACTTTTTTTTTGCTATATTAATGACACAGCGGGCACCGTGCGCTCCCAGGGAGCGTGCACAATCCAAAATGGCGGGCGATGTTTATGAACGGCAATCCGCCCCTGCACTGCCACCGTCCGGCCGGACGTGGTTAAAGCCCAACTGAACTTTTAGTTGAAATCAAATAAATACATTTCAGGGGCATCAAAACAAAAAGGTGTGCAAAGTCTTAAAGCTTTTGTTATATAAAAAGGCAGCCACTGCCTGAGTAGAAAAGCCCGTCCCCTGCGAGCGCGCTGCAGAGTAGGACCGAGCTCTTGGTGGAGGAGCTGTGGGCAGAAGTCTAACTCATGTCAGAACTGTAGGTCTACAATCAGCAAAACTCATTCCTCTTGCGGGTTTAAGATCTCTGGCTTTGACTCAACAGAAGGCATGTCAGAGCTCTGCAGAGAGACCATTGCTTCTCTGCAGCATGCTGGCAGGGGACAGCCTTTTCTACTCAGGCTGTGGCTGCTTTTCTAAAGAAAAAGAGTTTGCACACTCCAATTTAAGTTTTCAGTCTGTGGTGGGCAGTCAGAAAAGGTAGCACATTTGATAAATCACAGTCCAGCTTGACGCACATTTGGCAGAACATGGGTCAGTTAGGAAAGAATGCAACCGGTCTCTTCTAACAGAGTCTGTAAAAGACCTCTAATTAGGCCCTGTTGTAAAAGGCCTGTCGTAAACGGTCTAGGAACAATACTCATCTGCAAATATGTTACTTGAAACCTAATTACCAGAGCCAAACTTTATACATAATCCATCATTCCTGCTCTGATCGAGTTGCCTTCATCAAAAGTGGCTACACATATGTAGCACTACCCCCTTAGGAGTCGCTGCGTTTTGGGTCTCCCTAAAGCTCTGCACAGCCAGACAACACACATTTTCATCCACACTGGAGACAGTAAACAGTCCTTGAGCTTTGTTTTGTTGTTTTATTAATGGGCTAACAACTTGGATGGGGTCTAGGGATATATGGGATGCCCAAGGAAACTGTAAACATGAGGACAACGTAGAGCAACTATATACAAAAATAGACTCTCCTTAAAGAGCATCCAAAGCTCTTTGGTGTGCCTCCTCAGACCCCCAGATGAATCCTGCTCTTCACTCAGCTACCTCAGGGTATTCCCTGGGTAAGGGGGGCCAAGAGCTTTAATTTAAAACAGTCCTGGATGAAGACTAGTTGGGTATTGCGCTTGACCGTGCTGTCCCATTATCTGGCCCAGGGGGTGTAGGAGTACTCACATTGTCTTCTTCTGTCAGCTTAGTGGGTTGGTGACTGTCTTCAGGCTTTTCACTGGACTGGCTCCTTCTCTGCTGCTCAGGATGTCCACCCATGGAGACAGTGACACAGTGGATGTCCTCTTGTCCAGCAAGCTCCCTGTAGGTAGGCCCTAGGGCCCCCTCCCAGGCTCCACACTCCATCTTCCTCAACCCAACACTCTGCCCTGCTGCACAGACTCTGCCACTTTTAAGGGTTGCTTTGGTCACCAGCCTCCAGGGGATTTGCCGGGGTCCCTCAAACATTCAGATCTGGGCCGCCTCCTCTCCCCCACCACAAGTTCTCTAAGTCTCTGGAAGGGTGGGAGGGCTCCAGAAGCCCTGACCTGTTAGAGCCTTCCAGTGTGTCCTGAGGTGACCTCACTCACAGGCTGACTCATCCCAGGCTGCTCAGCCTCTTTCTAAAAAAAACCAAAAAAACAGACAGCTATCTAGCTAACCTGGAGGGCGTTACATTTACTGTATGTTTAAAAAGATATCAAGTAAGTAGACACCAAATACACCTATTTTACAAGGCCCAGAAAGCTAATAAGACTCAATAGACATAATAAATATACATCAGAGGTATATCATATTTGGTATCTAGTAAATTGTAATTTCATTCTCCTGAATATTATCCTGGTTGTCAGATTGTGAAACTTTGTCGGATGGAAATATGGGATAGTTGGGTAAGGGCGTGTTTGCTGGAGCACAATAAAAAACCCCAGCACACCTACATCTCACCCATGAGACCCTTTGATTGGGTATGTTCATTCTGTAACATCCTCAAGATGACCGTATTTGAAGCTCTGAGCTCTTGCTTGATATTGAAACTACCATGAAAAAAAATAAAAGTCACTTTTACTGCTGGACAGTGAGTGCAAACAAACCTTGACCTTAAAATCAAGAAGAATCCAGAATCGCAAAATGTATTAAAATTATAAAATATAGTTGTAGCCCCATCCCATACTACACATAAAAACATCCATCCAATACTCATAAAAATTATGACCTCACAAAAACACATACAATACAAATAAAAAAAGAAGTACACCGTCTTAATCTACAGCATAATGTTTTGTTACCAGCAAAACTGCCCATAGATAAAATGATTTCAAGAAAACGTCTTATCACTTGCTGCCACAGCCAGACAGGAATGTCACAGAGTTTATGTCTGTTCTTTACATCTATTTTGTAATATCTTTGTAAATATTTTCCGTTTTCCTTCTGATTTCTATATTAGACCCATAAGATTCAAATTTCAGCCGAACATGTTTTTAGTTTTTCTGGAAATCTCACCAGGAAAAGAACCCAGTGCTTGTGCAAATGCAATCCACCAGTGATTAAAAGCAGGGGAAAAATCGGTCACTTACCATATCCATTACCATTCTTGTCCCAGTAAATGGTCAGATAGCACTTTTAGGGTTAATATGGCTAGCCCCCAGCCAATGAACCACCACAACTCGCCCACCACGATGTTACTCAGAAAAAATAGGAAGCAATCCCATAGTGTGAAACTGTATAAACACTTTATTAAAAATCCAACAAAAATGCACTTACAAGTTTTGTGGGTCAGAATCGGCTTATCAAGACATATAATTCTTGTGGAAAAGATTCTTGTGGGCTGGGGAGATGGACACCGCTCAACCGACCCCAGGAGTCGGACATATGAATGACTTGGCATCAGGCACTGCTCCAGCCACTCCCTCTGATACATTTTGCCCTGATGCTGGACGTCCTCCTGCCTGGAAATGAGGCAGGCTCTAAAGAAGGAAAGGGGCCCAGCCAAGGACAATCAGAATGGGGAGGAAAACACTAGATGATGCTGGGCATCCTCCAGCCAGGAAATGAGGCAGGCTTCCCATGTGGAAGAAAAATATGTTTGAAATATATTTGAAAAATATTCTTCCCAAATATATTGCCATATATTTGAAATTCTACAATTTTGGCCGTATTCAATATATTTCAATATATATATATATATATATATATATATATACAGGGGCGGACTGACAACTCATGAGGCCCCTGGGCAATAGGGGATCATGGGGCCCCTGTGTCCTAGCCCACACTCAAACCACACCCAAAAAAGCCTATGAAAGGTACCAGGGACATCTCATGGGGCCCCCTACTGACCCCGGGCCCTCGGGCAGTGCCCACGTTCTCCAATGGTCAGTCCACCCCTGCGTATATATATATATATATATATATATATATATATATATATAATGCATGTTGGAATGCATTTTTTTACAAAATAGAACAGAATATATGTTAAAATGACTTTTTTATATGTTAAAAAAAATCTGAAGAATATATTTAATAAAAATATATATTTTTAAAAATAGATTTATTAAATATATATTCTTCAGATTTTTTTTAACATATAAGAAAGTCATTTTAACATATATTTTTACATATATGTGTAAATGCATTCCAAAAATGTAGATTTGTATTTTCAAAGACATACAGTATATTTGAAATGCATTTTAAAAAATATTTTACATATATTTTGTAATAAAAATGCATTTCAACATGCAGTATATATATACAGTTGCAAGAAAAAGTATGTGAACCCCTTGGGATTACGTGGAGTTTTGCATGAATTGGGCATAAAATGTGCTCTGAATGTCATCTAAGTCACAACAATAGAAGAACACAGTCTGCTGAACATAATACTACACAAACATTAGATGTTGCCATGGTTTAATTGCACATAACATGTAAACATTCACAGTGCAGGGAGGAAAAAGTATGTGAGGCCCTAGCTTAATGACTTCTCCCAGAGCTGATTGGAGCCAGGAGTGAGCCATCCTTGACTCCAATCAGTGTGATGATATTGGATGTGTTGCTGACAGCTGTCCTGCCCTTAAAAAACACACACCTGTTTTGGGTTTACTGGTTTCAAGAAGCACTGTCTGATGTGAACCATGCCTCGCAGAAAAGAGCTCTCAGAAGACCTACGATCAAGAATTGTTGACTTGCATGAAGCTGGAAAGGGTTAGAAAAGTATCTCCAAAAGCCTTGATGTCCATGTGTCCACGGTAAGACAGACTGTCTACAAATGGAGAAAGTTTAGCACTGTTGCTACTCTCCCTAGGCGTGGTCGTCCTGTAAAAATGACTGCAAGAGCACAGCGCAGAATGCTGCATGAGGTAAAGAAGAATCCCAGAGTGTCAGCTAAAGACCTACAGAAATCTCTGGCACATGCTAACATTTTTGTTGACACATCTACAATAAGGAAAACATTAAACAAGAATGGAGTACATGGGAGGACACCACGGAGGAAGCCATTGCTGTCCAAAAAGAATATTGCAGCACGTTTGAAGTTTGCAAAAGAGCACCTGGATGTTCCACAGCACTACTGGCAGAATATACTGTGGACAGATGAAACCAAGATTGAGTTGTTTGGGAAGAATACACAACACTATGTGTGGAGAAAAAAAGGCACAGCACACCAACATCAAAACCTCATCCCCACTGTGAAACATGGCGGAGGGAGCATCATGGTTTGGGGCTGCTTTGCTGCCTCAGGGCCTGGATGGATTGTTGTCATTGATGGGAAAATGAATTCCAGAGTTTATCAAGACATTTTGCAGGAAAACGTACGACCATCTGTCCGCCAACTGAAGCTCCGCAGAGGATGGGTGATGCAACAGGACAATGACCCAAAGCATACAAGTAATTCAACAAAACAATGGCTGCAACAGCACAGAATACGTCTTCTGGAGTGGCCCAGTCAGAGTCCTGACCTCAACCCGATTGAAATGCTGTGGCATGACCTTAAGAGAGCGATTCATACCAGACATCCCAAGAATATTGCTACACTGAAACAGTTTTGTGAAGAGGAGTGGTCCAAAATGACTCCAGATCGTTGTGCAGGTCTGATCTGCAACTACAGGAAACGTTTGGTTGAGGTTATTGCTGCCAAAGGAGGGTCAACCAGTTATTAAGTCCAAAGGTTCACATACTTTTTCCTCCCTGCACTGTGAATGATACATGTTATGTGCAATTAAACCATGGCAACATCTAATGTTTGTGTAGTATTATGTTCAGCAGACTGTGTTCTTCTATTGTTGTGACTTAGATGACGTTCAGAGCACATTTTATGCCCAATTCATGCAAAACTCCACGTAATCCCAAGGGGTTCACATACTTTTTCTTGCAACTGTATATATATATATATATATATATATATATATATATAAGTGTGTATATATGTGTGTGTGTGTATGTATGTGTATATATATATATATATATATATATATTGAAATATATTTTTGAATATATTGAATACGGCCAAAATTGTAGTATTTCAAATATATGTCAATATATTTGGGAAGAATATTTCAAATATATTTTTCTTCCATGTGGGTTTATCTGACTCTCTTCAGCTTCTAATGCACATTGTGAGAAGCTCACAGTGTGCGGCGAAATCAGAGGAAGCGGTTTCAGTACAGAAGAGGACCCTGAAGGGAAGGAGGGAAAGCCCGGAGTTCGGCTTTAATCCTGACGTGTAGATGTGAAGAATACGGACACATTCCTCGACTTTATGAGATTCTTACATCACCTCGTGGAGCGCTTTGATCGGGGAGAGGCTTCGGCAGAGGAAGTGCAGTTGATAAGTACACAGACTTGCTGGGACAGGTTGGGAAACGCTCTTTGATGGCACTTGGCACTTAATAAGTTAACCTGTTACTCATATTACTACTCCCCCCTATAAATAGATGAAATCCAGACACCGTCCACCCCCGGTCTAACGTATCTTTGTGGTTTCCAAATTCATTTGTGATTTTTATTTCTCCTCTGGGTCCCAATAATATCACATGCATTTCAGCCTGCAGATATTTTATCCCAGACTGACTTCGGCAATTTCCCGTCTGTAAGATTGCGATTTTATCTTTTTTTTAAAATAATCATAAATATGAACACAATATTGAAGAAACACGACAAATACAATTAGAGGAGGAATGTCCCAACTGGAGTAGAGCGTTAAAGAGAACCAGTCATGTTCCAGCGACATCTCCCAACCCAGATGTGCTGATTATTCATTTGTGATATTTCTGACAAACGACATTGATAGAAGTTTATTTTATCGCCTGTTATTATGTCTTTATGTCTGTTCTGTAGTCCTGATGGGAGTGATGTTGCCCCCCAAAAGGTGTTGGAGGTTCTTATGTTATCAATTAAAAGCATCTCAGACTCTTTTAATTTTTGGATTGATTTCTGGGTTCTGGAGACCAGAGGCTTCAAAGAGTCCTGGGAGGGACAAAGCCTCTAACCCTGTGTCCAGAGTGAAAGTGTTAGACCATACCACTGCGTAAAAAGGGGTCAATGACACACAGGGTTCTCAAGAAGGCAGATTGAGGAGCTTCAGAATTTCTATTATGATCTGAGAAAATAGTTTTTACGGTCTTCTCCAGGATCGATAACTTCCAAATTCGGTTCTGGAGACCAGAGGCTTCAAAGAGTCCTGGGAGTGAAAGTGTCCAGAGTGAAAGTGTTGGACCATGCCACTGTGTAAAAAAAGGAGTAAATGGCACACAGGGTTCTCAAGAAGGCAGATTGAGGAGCTTCAGAATGGCTATTATGAGCTGAGAAAATAGTTTTTTTCGGTTTTCTCCAGGATTGGTAACTTCTGCGTTAGGTTCTGGCATCTAGAGGCTTCAAAGAATCTTGAAAGGGACAAAGCTTCTAACCCTGTGTCCAGAGTGAAAGTGTTGGACCATACCACTGTGTAAAAAGGGGTAAATAACACACAGGGTTCTCAACAAGGCAGATTGAGGAGCTTCAGAATGGCTACTGTGATCTGAGAAAATTGTTTTTACGGTCTTCTCCATGATTGGTAACTTCCAAATTGGGATCTGGAGTCCAGAGGCTTCAAGGAGTAGTGGGAGGGACAAAGCCTCCAATGCTGTGCTCCAATTGTCAGCGCTGGGCCCTGCCTCTAGGTAAATGGCACTAAGGGTTTTCAAGGAGCTTCAGAATGGCTATCATGAGCTGAGAAAATAGGTTTTTTTGGGGATTTCTCCAGGACTGGTAACTCCTGCATTGAGTTCTGGCATCTACAGGCTTCAAAGAATCTTGAAAGGGACAAAGCCTCTAACCCTGTGTCCAATGTGAAAGTGTTGGACTGTCAGGAATGGACTCGCCAATGGTGGTGGGACTCACCTGCCTTGTGGGCTGCAGTACCAGGGCTGGCCAGCGGGTGCTCTCGGCAGCCAGAAGCTAACTCCTGCAATCAAGCCATCACCTGAGGCTGATTGCAGGAGGTGTATTTAAGGAATGGCCAGGCCTGCAGTCAGGGCCTTGGTGTATTGTTCCCATAAGCCCCTGTACCTTCATCCTGTCTCCTTCCTGCCTGATCCTGACTCTGCTTGATCCTGACTCTGCTTGAACTCTGTGTGCACTGACCTTGGCTACTCCTGACCAATCTTCTGCCTACTCCTTGTACCTTGTCTGCCCATTAGCTACTGACCCGGCCCGCCTGACTACGTTGTTCTCCATATTTATATATATATATCAGTTAAGGTTTGGGTTTGTTGCACTGCGTTTATGTTTGTGTTGCCCTTAATAAATTATATTGTGTTACACACTATACCTGAAGTCTGTGTTTCCCTGTGTCGGTCCACACACCTCTGGTCATACAGACATGGACCATACCACTGTGTCAAAAGGGGTCAATGACACACAGGGTTCTCAAGAAGGCAGATTGAGGAGCTTCATAATGGCTATTATGATCTGAGAAAATTTCATCCAGGGAATATCCGATTGCCTCTCTGAGGATCAGGAAGGGATTTTTACCCCTGCAGGAGCAGATTGGATCGTGCTTTGCTGGGTTTTTTGCCTTCCACTGGATCAACTGTGGGTGGAGGATTATAACTTTTTTTTTTTTCCTATGGTTGAACTGGATGGACTTTTGTCTTTTTTCAGCCAGACTAACTATGTAACTATGTAATTGTATCCTTGTCTTGCTCACTTATAGATCCACCTCTGAAACGCCTGATGAAGCATCTACAGCCTATGAAATGCGTATGGATCTCCTCACCCCCCATGGACGAAACGCGATGATCATTATTCATAGCTTATGTTCTTCAAGTGCATTAACCAGGACATATAATGTGACATATAACTAGTATGTATGGTCAGTGGAAATGCGTGGAAAAACATCTGGAAAGGTTTTTTTTTATAATAGCCAAACCAATTGAATTGTCAGCACATTTTAACAATGATAATTATGTGTTTATTCTCACTAAAAAATATATGATATTTTTATGATTTCCTGTGTTCTGTTGCTCAGCTGAATTTTGAACTTTGGAAAAGTCCCCGGGAACCACTCAAGTCTGGGCCAAGCTGACCAGGGAGGAATGGGGGTGAGGTTGGCAAAAGTGGCCAGCCAAGTTTTTATGGGGTTGGCCTGAACTTTGGAAAAGTCCCCGGGAACCACCCAAGTCTGTGCCAAGCTGACTGGGGAGGAATTGGAGTGAGGTTGGCAAAAGTGGCCAGCCAGGATTGTGAGGGGTCAGCCTGTGCTCTGTTGCTCCAGGCCAAGCTGACCTGGGAGGACCAGGGTGAGGTTGGTGAAAGTAGCCAGCCAGGATTTTGAACTTTGGAAAAGTCCCCAGGAACCACCCAAGTCTAGGCCAAGCTGACCGGGGAGGAATGGGGGTGAGATTGGCAAAAGTGGCCAGCCAGGATTTTGAGGGGGTGGCCTGAACGTTGAAAAAGTCCCCAGGAACCACCCAAGTCTGGCCCAAGCTGACCAGGGAGGAATGGGGGTGAAGTTGGCGAAAGTGGCCAGCCAGGATTTTGAGGGGTGTCAGCCTGAACTTTGGAAAAGTCCCTGGGAATCACCCAAGTCTGGGCCAAGGTAACCAGGGAGGAATGGGGTGAGATTGGCAAAAGTGGCCAGCCAGGATTTTGGGGGGCCAGCCTGAACTTTGAAAAAGTCCCTGGGACCACAAGTCTGGTCCAAGCTGACCAGGAAGCAGGGGTGGACTGACCATTTGGAAACTCGGGCACTGCCCAAGGGCCCGGGGTCAGTAGGGGTCCCCATAAGATGCCCCTGGTACCTTTTTTATAGGCTTTTTTGAGTTTGGGCAAAGACACAGGGGCCCCATAATCCCCTATTGCCCGCGGGCCCCATGAGTTGTCAGTCCGCCCCTGCCAGGGAGGAATGGTGGTGAGGTTGACGAAAGTGGCCAGCCAGGATTTTGAGGGGTTGGCCTGAACTTTGGAAAAGTCCCCAGGAACTACCCAAGTCTGGTCCAAGCTGACCGGGGAGGAATGGGGGTCAGGTTGGTGAAAGTGGGCAGCCAGGATTTTGAGGGGTCGGCCTGAACTTTGGAAAAGTCCCCGGGAACCACCCAAGTCTGGGCCAAGCTGACCGGGGAGGAATGGAATGAGGTAGGTGGAAGTGGCTAGATGAAAAAGTCTGACTAGATGGGACAATCTGGCTGGATGGGATTTAAAAAAAGTTCAGGGGTAGCAGCTGGGTCCAAGTAAACGTCAGTAGAAGTGGTTGGATTAGGGTTGCCACTTCATCCCTTTAAACCGGAACATATTAATTACACGGGTTCTGAGGCTGATTAAGGTGGTTATTAAACTCAGTTGGTGCCTTATCTGCATTCAATTTGCCCCAGAACCTGTGTAATAAATATGTGGGGGATTAAAGGGATAAAGTGGCAACCCAAGGTTGGATGGGGCTCTGGGGGGGTTGGCCTAGACTTCAGAAACATCCCGGAGAACCCTCCTGGTCTCCAGTCCAATCTGTCACGTTGGAGATCCAGGAGGCTTGGCATTGGCAAGTCATCCCGGTCCCAGGCCCCAAAGTCACCAGAGGGCACCCAGCTGTGGGAAGGTGGTGTTGGAGCTTGGAATCCCCCTCACCGACCCTGAAGTCTACTGGACAACAGCCACTGGAGGGGAAAGCCAAACCAGACCGCCACCTTGGGCGCACGCGGCCACCTGGTGCCTTTTCCAGGTGCCCAGGGATGCCATCCACAGTTTCATGCAGAGATGGGCCCCTGGGTTCCCCCGACGCACTAGGAAGCAAGTCTGCCAGGATCAGTAGGCAAAGCCGTTCGGCAAGCAGACACCACCAGCATTCTGTTTTTCCAGTCGTACATTCTGTTGATGTGTCGCTGCAACCTCCATTGTATCCTTGTTGTTAATCAGTAACTTTGTATCAAGTCACAAGGTGAGAGGCTTCAGCAGGGGCTGGTCTGTGTCAGACATTTGTGAACACAGCCAAGAACTGCAGACACCCCGGGATTTACATGATGGACGTAGATGGTGACCCTGGATGATGCCTGAACTAAGATGGCACCGTCCTTCTGGAGAGGAAAGCACATGAAGGTTTTGTCAGGGGGGAGTCCTGTGATCCCTGTGAGAGGGAATAAATACCCAGAAGGGCCACACTGACACATCACTGAACATGGTGCATTTACCATGAAAATCTGAATGTTAGGTCGACTTTTAGAATTCTGTTAAGGTTCAGGGGGCTGCACTCAAGGATGGGGGGCTGCACTCAGGGGGGCTCCACTCAAGAATGGGTGCTGCACTTGGGAGAGGCTGTGCTCAAGGATGGGGGGCTGCACTCGGGGGGGGGGCTCCACTCAAGGATGGGGAGCTGCACTAGGGGGGCTCCACTCAAGGATGGGGGCTGCACTTGTGGGAGGCTGCACTCAAGGATGGGGCACTGCACTCGGGGGGGGCTCCACTCATGGATGGGGGGCTGCACTTGGGGGGGCTCCACTCAAGGATGGGGGGCTGCACTTGGGGGGGCTCCACTCAAGGATGGGGCACTGCACTCGGGGGGGCTCCACTCATGGATGGGGGACTGCACTTGGGGGGGCTCCACTCAAGGATGGGGCACTGCACTCGGGGGGGGGGCTCCACTCATGGATGGGGGGCTGCACTTGGGAGGCTCCACTCAAGGATGGGGGGCTGCACTTGGGGGGGTTCCACTCAAGGATCGGGGCTGTACTCGGGAGGGCTGCACTCAAGGACAGGGGGTTACACTCGGGGGGGCTCCACTAAAGGATGGAGGGCTGCAATCGGGGGGGGTTCCACTCAAGGATGTGGGGCTGCACTCAGGGGGGCTCCATTCAAGGATGGGGGCTGCACTCGGGGGACTCCACTCAAGGATGGGGGGCTGTACTCAGGAGGGCTGCACTCAAGGATGGGGGGCTGCACTCGGGGGCTCCACTCAAGGATGGGGGGCTGCACTCGGGGAGGCTGCACTAAAGGATGGGGGGCTGCACTCGGGGGTGCTGCACTCAAGGATGGGGGGCTCCACTCGGGGGGGGACTCCACTTAAGGATGGGCGGCTGCACTCGGCGGGGAATCCACTCAAGGATGGGCGGCTGCATTCGGGGGGGGGGCTCCATTCAAGGATGGGGGGCTGCACTCGGGGGGCTCCACTCAAGGAAGGTGGGCTGCACTTGGAGGGGCTCCACTCAACGACTTGCTAAGAACGCTGAATACTTTCGGGTGCCTTTTAAGGAAAATGTAGATATGACAGGTTCACATTAACAGCGACGGTCACCACTGCACAGTACCTGTGTGAGAAACCTCAGATGGAAGCTGTCGCCTCTGAGTGAACATGTATAGCTTCCCTGCCAGCAAAGTGAGATCTGTGGAATGTTTAAGAGCACGTTGGCGCAAGTAGTTTGCTCCGTGACAGGTTCTCTTTCAGGATGAAGAAATAAAATCGACCCCGAATGCCGCCCTCTCCCCCTCCCCCCACCTACCCAGGCAATGTGGACCTCGCAGACTCCTGTAAATGTTTACCCGGTATCTCCCCAGACGGGCTCAGCTCCCTCTACATGTGCAGTTTATTATGTCTGGAAGTAGAACAGCAGGATGAGAGGCGAGTTCCTGGCGGAATGCGATAAAAGGCGCGTTTATGGTAGGTTTGGGTTTGACAAACACGGACGCAGGTGAGATGTGCGCACCGCGCTGTCCTCATTGTACCTGCGGGGAAACCATCGAACTTCGACCTTAGAAGGAAAACCGAGCCATACAGAGAAATATATAAAAGCATGCCCACCATGTGAAGACCAACACCGGACGACACGCGTAAAGGGCTGCCAATGTAGATGCCGAAGGGTCTTGGAATTGTGTGCGGGCGGCTCTGGAATAAAGACGGCCATACATTATACAATCTGATGGTACAAGATTGTAAGAGGGGCTTCTTGGTTGGCCTAAATTGGCACCAAGAGTACAAGTCCCTTCCCCCACTCCTGTCCTGCTAGGACACTGGGGAACACGGGGAACATACACTATACTGCCAAAAGTCCTAGGATACCCCTCCAATCATTGGATTCACCTGAATAGTGCCCCATCATTGGTGTCAGTGGGAGGAATAGTGTCCCATCATTGGTGTCAGTGGGAGGAATAGTGTCCCATCATTGGTGTCATTGGAAAGAATAGTGCCCCCTCATTGGTGTCAGTGGGAGGAATAGTGGCCCATCATTGGTGTCAGTGGGAGGAATAGTGCTCCATCATTGGTGTCAGTGGAAGGAATAGTGCCCCATTATTGGTGTCAGTGGGAGGAATAGTGCCCCTTCATTGGTGTCAGTGGGAGGAATAGTACCCCATCGTTGGTATCAATGCTAGGAATAGTGCCTCATTGTTGGTATCAGTGGAGGAATAGTGCCCCGTCACTGGTGTCAGTGGGAGGAATAGTGCCCTATCATTGGTGTCAGTGGGAGGAATAGTGCCCCATCTTTGGTGTCAGTGGGAGGAATAGTGCCCCATCATTGGTGTCAGTGGGAGGAATAGTGCCCCATCATTGGTGTCAGTGGGAGGAACAGTGCCCCATCATTGGTGTCAGTGGGAGGAATAGTGCCCCATCATTGGTGTCAGTGGGAGGAACAGTGCCCCATCATTGGTGTCAGTGGGAGGAATAGTGCCCCATCATTGGTGTCAGTGGGAGGAATAGTGCCCCATCATTGGTATCAGTGGGAGGAATAGTGCCCCATCATTGGTGTCAGTGGAGGAATAGTACCCCATCATTGGTGTCAGTGGGAGGAATAGTGCCAAATACCACCATAACCTGCACTCAGTAGAATGAGCAAACTTCCTTAAAACAAATCCGAACATTCCTTTAATTTATTAGCTCTGAATAAAAGAAAAAAAACTTTATTGCCGTCTTTAATTACAGTGTCTCAAAAAAAAGAAAAAAAAAACCCAACAACCCCGACGAGACATGAAAGAGCCCCGATGGACCTTATTTACAAAGCCAACATGCAAGCTGGCCCGGTGCCACGGCACACAGTGTTCAGGCTCGGCCGTGGGTGTCGCTTATCACGGACGAATCTCTCCGACTTGCAGAGTCTCAGGAGGAACATGAATTGTTCGCGGCGGTTTCGCCATACTTCGCTTCGAGCGATCCGTGTACCGAGCCCTGCAGGGAAGCGACGCTCAGCATGTTCGTCAGCCGCGGCCTTGGCATGGATGGACAGCCAGGGATCACTCCCGTGGAAGACCCGGCGGTATGTGCGCTGTGATCGGCATTCTACGAATGTATAAACCAGAGAACATTACTGGACTTGTGGTTTGGGCCTCTTCTCCCCAACTCTAGCCCAGTGATTATGGGGGTCTGCAGGCAGGGGGACATATCGGCAACTGGAAGCCCACTTTATTAATAAGGGGCCCCAGATATTGGCCAATCCCTAAAAATGGCAGAACGCCATCACCTTGCCAAGTGAAGACCCCCAGGGCAAATCACCTTGTCCCCATGTTGATGAGGACAAGGGCCTCTTCTCCACAACCCTGGCCCAGTGGTAGTGGGGTTGTGCAGGCAGGGGGGCTTATTGGAATCTGGAAGCTTACTTTATTAATAAGGGGCCCCAGATATTGGCCAATCCCTAAAAATGGCAGAACACCATCACCTTGCCAAGTGAAGACCCCCGTGGCAAAGCACCTTGTCCCCATGTTGATGAGGACAAGGGCCTATTCTCCACAACCCTGGCCCGGTGGTAGTGGGGGTCTGCAAGCAGGGGAGCTTATTGGAATCTGGAAGCTTACTTTATTAATAAGGGGCCCCAGATACTGGCCACCCCCTAGAAATGGCACAACACCATTACATTGCCAGGGGAGACCCCCACGGCAAATCACATTGTCCCCATGTTGATGAGGACAAGGGCCTCTTCTCCACAACCCTGGCCCGGTGGTAGTGGGGGTCTATAGGCAGGGGGGGCATATCGGAATCTGTAATCCCACTTTATTACTAAAGGGCCCCAGATAGTGGCCACCCCCTAAAAATGGCAGAACACCATTACCTTGCCAAGTGAAGACCCCCCTGGCAAAGCACCTTTTCCCAATGTTGATGAGGACAGCCAGGGATCACTCCCATGGAAGACCCGGCGGTATGTGCGCTGTGATCGGCATTCTACGAATGTATAAACCAGAGAACATTACATGACTTGCGGTTTGGGCCTCTTCTCCACAACTCTAGCCCAGTGATTATGGGGGTCTGCAGGCAGGGGGACATATCGGCAACTGGAAGCCCACTTTATTTATAAGGGGCCCCAGATATTGGCCACCCCCTAAAAATGGCAGAACACCATTACCTTGCCAGGGGAGACCCCCACGGCAAATCACCTTGTCCCCATGTTGATGAGGACAAGGGCCTCTTCTCCACAACCCTGGCCCGGTGGTAGTGGGGGTCTATAGGTGAGGGGGGGCATATCGGAATCTGGAATCCCACTTTATTAATAAAGGGCCCCAGATATTGGCCACCCCCTAAAAATGGCAGAACACCATTACCTTTTCCAAGTGAAGACCCCCGTGGCAAAGCACCTTTTCCCAATGTTGATGAGGACAGCCAGGGATCACTCCAGTGGAAGACCCGGCGGTATGCACGCTGTGATTGGCATTCTACGAATGTATAAACCAGAGAACATTACATGACTTGTGGTTTGGGCCTCTTCTCCACAACTCTAGCCCAATGGTTATGGGGGTCTGCAGGCAGGGTGATATATCGGCATTGGGAAGCCCACTTTCTTAATAAGGGGCCCCAGATATTGGCCACCCCCTAAAAATGGCAGAATACCATTACCTTGCCAGGGGAGACCCCCACAGCAAATCACCTTGTCCCAATGTTGATGAGGACAGCCAATGATCAGTCCCGTATGTGCGCTGTGATTGGCATTCTACGAATGTATAAACCAGAGAACATTACATGACTTGTGGTTTGGGCCTCTTCTCCACAACTCTAGCCCAATGGTTATGGGGGTCTGCAGGCAGGGTGATATATCGGCATTGGGAAGCCCACTTTCTTAATAAGGGGCCCCAGATATTGGCCACCCCCTAAAAATGGCAGAATACCATTACCTTGCCAGGGGAGACCCCCACAGCAAATCACCTTGTCCCAATGTTGATGAGGACAGCCAATGATCAGTCCCGTATGCGCGCTGTGATTGGCATTCTACGAATGTATGAACCAGAGAACATTACATGACTTGTGGTTTGGCATCGCCGAGTGCTGAGCTGGTAATGCCTCGTCTTATCATGTAAATGAATTAAATGAAGCATATGAAGTGAGAAATTCAGATTCTCCTTCACGGCGTAACCTCAGATGCAATCTATCACTCATCTCCTTCCCTGGAAGGCTCCTCGCCGCTTTTCATATTGTAAATGATCAGATCGTTCCTGATGTACACACAACTCCTATCTCATCCATAATCTGAGTAGGCATCCAACACGGAGGCACGTACTATGCCGGATTGCCATTGTGCATTAATTGCCTGATTGATGTGCTTGTGGTCTACACGTAGGCAGGCTTGTTATTATCCATGCCTTACAGATATGGATAGGATCAGCTTAAAGGACAACTCCGGGCTCAGTTGGTTTTAAATCTAACACCCGGCCTACCCTTCGGGACTGGGGCGATCACTGTAGTTGCGTTGACTGCAGGGGCGGACTGACAACTCATAGGGGATGGGCCCCTGTGTCCTTGCCCACATTCAAACCACACCCAAAAAAGCCTCTGAAAGGTACCAGGGGCATCTCATGGGGCCCCCTACTGACCCTGGGCCCTCGGGCAGTGCCTGAGTGCTTGAATGGTTAGTCTGCCCCTGGTTGACTGCTATAGTGATCTCTAACTTGTTAGAGAAGATCCCCCCATGGCAAATCATCTTGTCCCCATGTTGATGAGGACAAGGGCCTCTTTTCCACAACCCTGGCCCGGTGGTAGTGGGGGTCTGCAGGCAGAGGGGGGCTTATTGGAATCTGGAAGCTCACTTTCTTAATAAGGGGCCCCAGATATTGGCCACCCCCTAAAAATGGCAGAACACCATTACCTTGCCAGGGGAGACCATCAATGCAAATCACCTTGTCCCCATGTTGATAAGGACAAGGGTCTCTTCTCCACAACCCTGGCCCAGTGGTAGTGGAGGTCTGCAGGCAGGGGGGCTTATTGGAATCTGGAAGCTCACTTTCTTAATAAGGGGCCCCAGATATTGGCCATCCCCTAAAAATGGCAGAATACCATTACCTTGCCAGGGGAGACCCCTGCCTCAAAGCACCTTGTCCCCATGTTGATGAGGACAAGGGACTCTTTTCCACAACCCTGTCCCCATGGTAGTGGGGCATATCGGAATCTGGAATCCCACCTTATTAATAAGGGACCCCAGATGTTGTCCACCCCCTAAAAATGGCAGAAACACCATCACCTTGCCAGGTGAAGACCCCTGTGGCAAAGCACCTTTTCCCAATATTGATGAGGACCTCTTCTCCACAACTCTAGCCCAGTGATTATGGGGGCTGCAGGCAAGGGGACATATCAGAAACTGGAAGCCCACTTTATTAACAAGGGGCCACAGATATTGTCCACTCCTTAAAAATTGCAGAACACCTTTACCTTGCCAGGGGGAGACCCCCATGCCAAAGAACCTTGTCCTCATGTTGATGAGGACAAGGGCGGCTTCTCCACAACTCTGGCTGGTGTTTGTGGGGGTCTGTGGACGGGATAGGCTTGTCAAAATCTGCAAGCCTGGTGCATCCAGATTTTGCCAACCTCCATATGAATCATTAAGGGGCACATAGTACCCCTACTCATTCACAAAAAAAGTTAAAGTTAAGTAAAAACACAGTCCTCAAAAAAAATGTCAGAACACTTTTACCATGCCATGGGAGACCCCCGTGGCAAAGCACTTTGTCCTCATGTTGATGAGGACAAGGGCCTCTTCTCCACAACCGTGGCTGGTGTTTGTGGGGGTCTGCGGACGAGGTAGGCTTGTCGGAATCTGCAAGCCTGGTGCATCAAGATTTTGCCAACCTCCATATGAATCATTAAGGGGCACATAGTACCCCTACTCATTCACAAAAAAGGTCAATAAAAACACAATCCTTAACCACTTCCGGACCATACATCGATGGAGTGTCAGTGGTTATACCGGAGGGATGCCTGCAGCTGTAGGCATCACCCCAGTACCGTTTTGTAGAGTCGCCTCTGTTGTACCAACAATTGCAGCGGCTAACTAGAAGGAAGCCATCATCAGGGGCAGACTGACCATTTGGAAACTCGGGCACTGCCCGAGGGCCCGGGGTCAGTAGGGGGCCCCATGAGATGCCCCTGGTACCTTTTTCATAGGCTTTTTTGAGTTTGGACAAGGATACAGGGGCCCCATGATCCCCTATTGCCCAGGGGCCCCATGAGTTGTCAGTCCGCCCCTGGCCATCATACATAGTAGAAGGCGGAAAACCCACTACTACAGTTGTGACCAAAATTATTCAACCCCCACTGAAATTGAGTGTTTTGGCCAGTTTGACATTGCTTTTGATCATTCAGTCATCTTGCTTACATTTACATTAAAGAGGCACTTGTAGGTCAGACAAATATAACATAACAGTTATAATGAAATAACCACAAATGTCTTTTCTGTGCTCACAGCATTATCAGTTTTATTCAACCCCCAAGTGACATTCAATCTTAGTACTTAGTACAGCATCCTTTTACAGTTATAACAGCTTTTAAACGTGAAGCATAGCTTGACACAAGTGTCTTGCAGCGATCTACGGGTATCTTCGCCCATTCTTCATGGGCAAAGGCCTCCAGTTCAGTCACATTCTTAGGCTTGCGCACTGCAACTGCTTTCTTTAAGTCCCACCAGAGGTTCTCAATCGGATTTAAGTCTGGTGACTGCGATGGCCACTCCAAAATGTTCCAGCCTTTCCTCTGCAACCATGCTCTAGTGGACTTGGAGGTATGCTTGGGATCATTGTCCTGTTGAAAGGTCCAACGTCTCCCAAGCCTCAGGTGTGTGACGGACTGCATCACGTTTCCATCCAATATCTCCTGGTACTGAAGAGAATTCATGGTACCTTGCACACGCTGAAGCTTCCCTGTACCTGCAGAAGCAAAACAGCCCCAAAGCATGATTGACCCTCCACCATGCTTCACAGTAGGCAAGGTGTTCTTTTCATCATAGGCCTTGTTCTTCCTCCTCCAAACATAGCGTTGATCCATGGGCCCAAACAGTTCTAATTTTGTTTCATCAGTCCACAGAACACTATCCCACAACTTTTGTGGTTTGTCCACATGGCTTTTGGCATACTGCAGTCGACTCTTCTTATTCTTTGGAGACAGCAAGGGGGTACGCCTGGGAGTTCTGGCACGGAGGCCTTCATTACGCAGTGTGCGTCTTATTGTCTGGGCTGAAACTTCTGTACCCACATCTGACAAATCTTTTCTCAGTTCCTCAGCAGTCACACGGGGACTTCTCTCCACTCTACGCTTCAGGTAGCGCACAGCAGTCGAAGTCAGCATCTTCTTTCTGCCACGACCAGGTAGCGTTTCAACAGTGCCCTTTGCCTTGAATTTGCGAATGATGCTTCCTAAGGTGTCTCTTGGTATGTTTAACATCTTTGCAATCTTCTTATAGCCATTGCCCTTCCTGTGAAGAGAAATCACCTCTTCTCTTGTCTTCCTGGACCATTCTCTTGCCTTCACCATGTTTGTAACCACACCAGTAAATGTCTAGAAGGAGCTGAGTATCACAGTCATTTTAAAGCTGCCTAATTGGTGCTTATTATGCTTGATTGCTGCTCGGTGACATCCACAGGTGTTTTCAATACCTGATGGAAAGCACCTGTATGAACCTCTGTTCTTCAGAGTGGTAGTCTTTAAGGGGTTGAATAATTGTGGCAATGAAGAAACCACATAAGAACCATTTACTACTGTATTACATAAACAATTGATGTCATTTTAGTTGCATTTGGGTAGTTACAACGTCCTTGTAGGATTTGATTCTGAATACAATTCCAAATGTACACTATAGTCCCTAAACCCCTTTACAGCATTGGGGGTTGAATAATTTTGGTCACAACTGTATATATGAAGTTCGGGTCCTGCCTTAGAGCTGAAAATCAAGCATTTGGACGAACGTCCGAACAACCAAAGTTTGAACTGAAACGGGGGCTCATTTCTACTCTTTGCAACCTATACAGATCCAGTATGGCTGCCCAGAAAATAGGATATAACATGGAATGACAAGGGCAAGGGTCAAATATGCTGAACCCGAGGTGATGAGGGTGGCCTCTTGCACAGTTCCCGTCTGAGCACCCCTGGAAATTAAGAGAGGGTCTACAGGGGTGAATGAGAGGGGCGAGTGCCAGGGTGCCAACACTGTGGGCTGGGATTTGAGAGTGCTGGTATCAGCTGGCAGTGCACCTTGGATGCTCCGAGTTGAGTTAGAGGCGCAGTTGGGTTCCAAGCCTAGTCTAGAGATGGCCGAGCAGAAAGAGACCAAGTTGTAGGCAAGATCAGAGTCAGGAGCAGGCAACGAGCAGGTGGTGAAGTCCAAATGCACTGGTCAGATGTCCAGGCCATGGCTGAGAATGGACATTATTATTATTATTATTATTACATCGAGTTTATATAGCGCCAAAGGGTTTACTCAGCGCTGTACAATAGAGGGGGGGACAATACAAGAAACAGAACAGCAACAACAACGGTACACGAGGGGTTAGAGGGCCCTACTCTTTGGAGCTTACAATCTAGGAGGGAGGGGGTAGTGGTACAGGAGGAAGTGGCTGTGGGGGATGGAGTGGTAGGAGGAATGAAGGAGAATGGCTGTTAGGTGAGGGTGGGGTAGGCTTCCCTGAAGAGATGGGTTTTCAAGGAGCGCCTGAAGGTGAGGAGGGAAGGTGACAGTCTGATGGATTGGGGCAGTGAGTTCCAGAGGATGGGGGAGGACCTGGAGAAGTCTTGCAGTCATGCGTGGGAGGAGGAGACCAGAGTGCAAGATAGGAGGTCCTGGGAGGAGCGAAGGGAATGGGTAGGGTGGTACTTGATAATCAGGTCAGTGAGGTAGTTAGGGGCATGACTAGTGCACCCGAGATAGGTTCATCCAGACCCCACTACACCACCATTACCCTTTACCCTTCCATACCAATCCCCTTTACTTACTATACTTACAGAAAACACAACACCAATTTTGGAGTAAAATGGCCAACACGGCCTTTTATTAACAAATCAAGTTTAAACACATCAACCATTCCTTATAACAGAAAACATAGAGTTGTTGTTGGTCTTTGAAGGCCCCCCAAATGATCCGAAATGCACCTGCGGACAACCATATTCCACCAGGCCTCCAGCCGCAACCAACCAGCTCGGAGGCAACCATACCGTCCGCAGTGCAGCACCACCACCTTCCAGTTAAACCTCGGTTAACTGGGAATGTTCCCGGGCACACCATACCAACGATGGGTCCCACACCATTTTGTACCTCCAAGATAAGAACCGCCTCCAAAGACCAACCACCGCCCAGGAACCAAATTAACCCCCCCCCCCCCCCAGGAGGAACACAACATTCACCAACAGGGCGGGCGGGAGGGAAGCTCTCTCTCCCACGTCCAGCTCCCAACTGATGCCCCTCCCCAGAACACCCCACCCTAAAGTGCAGGAGACCCCACCTACACTCTCCTCTACCAACCAGATCCCCCAGCTATCCTTTACCAACTCTAAACAATCATTAACCCCTCACACGTCTTCCTTCCCACTCTGGGCCTAGTCATGCCTGCCCTTCGCTATTTTTTTTCTTCTTTTATCGCTGCGGGCATTTCTGTGTTGTGAATGGCTTTGTAGGTCAGGGTTAGTAGTTTGAATTTGATGCGTTGGGCAATCGGGAGCCAGTGGAGGGATAGGCAGAGGGGGGTGGCAGTGGTGGAGCGGTTGGTGAGGTGGATGAGTCTGGCCGCTGAGTTCAGGGACAGCGAACATAAGCAGACAAGGGTAATCCAGAAGCAGGTCAGGTAGAAACTGGGTCATTAACCGGATCAGGAACAAGACTGAAGACCACTCAACAAGGAGCTTGTGCAGAGTTCAGGTTTAAATAGTCCCCCTGGGTGGTGGTGGACATGCCCAAGTCTACCTGTGCACGAGCTTAAGCGCACGCACATTGGCCTGACGGTGTGCATACCTATGAACCCGACGGCTGGCACGACGTTCCCGACATAGAGCCGAGAAGACAGTCAACTAGTTCAGGCAAGTGTTAAAAAGTGTTAAACTCCAAAGTGTAGGTATCGTATTCTTGGTGACCTTTACATTAGGATCTCACTTCAAACACAAAGTTCATCCATGATAAGAGGATAAGAGCAGGAAAGGAACCTCAGAAATTCACTTTCATCCCCTCTGCTGAAATAATATCAAAATGTTCTGCATGGAGCAACTTGAATAGGGCTTATTACTGTCCGGAATTTTCCATTTACACCCCATTACCCTCAAACAATCCTCCCATTTCCATATTAACATGACGGGACTCCAGGGTGTCAGAAGGCAGATGATGACGGTTCCAGCGCGCTTGTAATTCAGCATTAAAAATGGAGCCTGAAGGGGGGGGGGGTGTTCTTAAAGAGAAAAAAATTATTTTCAGTGGTTGTATATCTAAGGTGGAAGGAAAGCCAACTTTTAGATTTGAGCAGAAAAAAATGCAAACCTTTGTTTTCCTCATCTTTCCGCAAAGTTCTAAAATACCTATTGCTCCTGCTAGTGAAGTCCACCATCTTCCTGTGATGAGGTGACAACAATGCTGCACTGCTTCTGAATTCAGGGCAGAATTGTCACCCTAATGTAGCTTGCACTTTAGTGGGAGGAGACGATATTGCAGGGGGTGTGGCTATGAACATTGTCAATGCTGATTCACCAACCCAGTGGTCTCCAAACTGCGGCCCTTTGTTTGCTTTTATCTGGCCCTTGGGGCATTATCCCCCCCACCATCATCAACAGTGGAGCATAGCTCCTTCCACTGACACCAACAATGAGGCTTTATTCTTTCCACTGACACCAATGATGGGGAACTATTCCTCCCACTGATACCAATGATGGGACACTATTCCTCCCACTGACACCAATGATGGGGCACTATTCCTCCCACTGACACCAATAATGGGGCATTATTCCTTCCACCGACACCAATGATGGGGCACTATTCCTCTCACTGATACCAATGATGGAGCACTATTCCTCCCACTGACACCAATGATGGGGCATTATTCCTTCCACTGACACCAATGATGGGGCACTATTCCTCCCACTGACACCAATGATGGGGCACTATTCCTCCCACTGACACCAATGATGGGCACTATTCCTTCCACTGACACCAATGATGGGGCACTATTCTTGCCACTGACACCAATAATGGGGCATTATTCCTTCCACCGACACCAATGATGGGGCACTATTCCTCTCACTGATACCAATGATGGAGCACTATTCCTCCCACTGACACCAATGATGGGGCATTATTCCTTCCACTGACACCAATGATGGGGCACTATTCCTGCCACTGACACCAATAATGGGGCATTATTCCTTCCACCGACACCAATGATGGGGCACTATTCCTCTCACTGATACCAATGATGGGACACTATTCCTCTCACTGGCACCCACAATGGGGCACTATCCCCCCCCACCATCATCAACAGTGGGGCATAGCTCCCGCCACTGACACCAACAATGAGGCACTATTCCTTCCACTGACACCAATGATGGGGCATTATTCTTTCCACTGACACCAATGATGGGGCACTATTCCTTCCACTGACACCAATGATGGGGCACTATTCCTCCTACTGACACCAATGATGGGGCACTATTCCTCCCACTGATACCAATGATGGAGCACTATTACTTCCACTGATACCAACAATGGGATACCAGTGAAGAGGCACTATATCTCCCATTAATATCTATGATGAGACATTGTTTACTCCCACTGATGCCAGGACATTTTCTTCTCACACTGGCCACAGTCAAGCCCCCGTAAAGTCTGAAGGACAGTAAACTGGCTTATAAAGTTTGGAGACCCCTGTACTAACCTGTAGCTTTTCAATCAGTACCTGGACACACCAATGTAAGGGACATTCTTCCCACTGACCACCAATGTAAGGAGCATTCTTCCCACTGACCCCCAATGTAAGGGACATTCTTCCCACTGACCACCAATGTAAGGGACATTCTTCCCACTGACCCCCAATGTAAGGGACATTCTTCCCACTGACCCCCAATGTAAGGGACATTCTTCCCACTGACCCCCAATGTAAGGGACATTCTTCCCACTGACCCCCAATGTAAGAGACATTCTTCCCACTGACCCCCAATGTAAGGGACATTCTTCCCACTGACCCCCAATGTAAGGGACATCCTTCCCACTGATCACCAATGTAAGGGACATTCTTTCCACTGACCCCCAATGTAAGGGACATTCTTCCCACTGATCACCAATGTAAGGGACATTCTTTCCACTGACCCCCAATGTAAGGGACATTCTTCCCACTGATCACCAATGTAAGGTACATTCTTCCCACTGACCCCCAATGTAAGGGACATTCTTCCCACTGATCACCAATGTAAGGGACATCCTTCCCACTGACCCCCCAATGTAAGGGACATTCTTCCCACTGATCACCAATGTAAGGGACATTCTTCCCACCGACCCCCAATGTAAGGGACATTCTTCCCACTGACCCCCAATGTAAGGGACATTCTTCCCACCGACCCCCAATGTAAGGGACATTCTTCCCACTGACCCCCAATGTAAGGGACATTCTTCCCAGTGACCCCCAATGTAAGGGACATTCTTCCCACTGACCACCAATGTAAGGGACATTCTTCCCACTGACCCCCAATGTAAGGGACATTCTTCCCACTGACCCCCCAATGTAAGGGACATTCTTCCCACTGATCACCAATGTAAGGGACATTCTTCCCACTGACCCCCAATGTAAGGGACATTCTTCCCACCGACCCCCAATGTAAGGGACATTCTTCCCACTGACCCCCAATGTAAGGGACATTCTTCCCAGTGACCCCCAATGTAAGGGACATTCTTCCCACTGACCACCAATGTAAGGGACATTCTTCCCACTGACCCCCAATGTAAGGGACATTCTTCCCACTGACCCCCCAATGTAAGGGACATTCTTCCCACTGATCACCAATGTAAGGGACATCCTTCCCACTGACCCCCAATGTAAGGGACATTCTTCCCACAACATGACATAGCAGCTCTATATGCTGTATTATTTTTGCAATTTTTTTTCCCCACAAAGTGGAGTTACCCTTTAAATGCTTCTTGGCCGCCTGCGGCACGTGTAGTTTTGGGTGGGCACCGCGACCGTTCCTCAACACGTCTAAATAACCTACAAACAACTTTCTATTCTGACACGACAATCTGCAACGGTGTAATTATCTATTCAGCCGAAGCCCCAAAATAAATACGTCTGCTAATCTCATCCACGGCGCCCTGTCATCCCTCGCGAATCCTCGCCGGTCCGGACGCGGCGCGGTATTTATGTATTTGGTTAAGGAGTTGTAGGATAATAGTTTTGTTTCCATTGGAACTGCGATGGCAGTTTATTGTATCAACACAGCAAAGCTACATTTACAAAACAGGAGCGGGGGGGGGGGGGTGAGAACGGTGAAGGTTGGACGGGGACCAGTACACAGGAGGATTAGGAAGACACGTTGTTGCAATCTGTGACACGGGATGTATAGGAAGGAGGCGAGCTGCAGCTTTTATCACCTTTTATAGGGCAGATAAGCCGGACCTTGAACTGGGGCGTACGGAACACAGTGCTACAGTCCTCGCATCGCCCCGATTAACGCCTTCGGATATTGGACGCCGGACGCAAGATGTCTTATCAGCCTGATATGTAGCATTGCTCTGGTTGGGGGGGAGGGGGGGGGCAGAGACAGGTGGGCAGGGGGGGGGGTTAGCACGGCAATAAATTAATATTAATAATCACAAATTACAGCAAAAGGCAGAAATTAACAAAAATACATCATTAAACAAAATCAATATAATATAGATATGCATACAATCTATCTATATATTTATTGTCTGTATACAGTATTCATATATACACAGGGGCGGACTGACTTCGGAAACTCGGGCACTGCCCAAGGGCCCGGGGTCAGTAGGGGGCCCCATGAGATGCCCCTGGTACCATTTTCATAGGCTTTTTTAAATTTGGGCGAGGACACAGGGGCCCCATGATCCCCTATTGCCCGGGGGTCCCATGAGTTGTCAGTCCGCCCCTGTATATATATATATATTATTTTATTTCAGGTACTTATATAGTGCAGTCAATTTACACACTTTACATATATATTGTACATTCACATCAGTCCCTAACCCTCAAGGGGCATACAATCTAAGGGCCCTAACCCTCAAGGAGCGTACAATCTAAGGGCCCTAACCCTCAAGGAGCGTACAATCTAAGGTCCCTAACTCACATCCATACATACACATACTAGGGCCAATTTAGACAGGAGCCAATTAACTTACCAGCATGTCTTTGGAGTGTGGGAGGAAACTGGAATACCCGGAGGAAACCCACACAGGCACAGGGAGAACATGCAAACTCCAAGCAAGTGGTGCCATGTTTGGGATTCGAACCAACGACCCGAATACTGCCAGGTGGAAGAGCTAACCACTTAGCCACTGTGCTGCCCCTATAAAAAATAATAAAAATTATATACCGTATTTTTCGCTCCATAAGACGCACTTTTTTCCCCCCCAAAAAAATGTCAGTGCGTCTTATGGAGCGAATGTAAAGCGGCCGGTCCGGTATTTCTGCCGCCACCATGTCGCGAGAAGCGATGCGCTTTGTGAATGGTCCGGCGTCTTCTGGGACACATGACAGGTCCCAGAAGGCTCCGGGCCATTCACAAAGCGCAGCGCTTCTCCCGCATGCGCAGTAAGCACGCGGCTGTCACAGAAGCTGCCACAGGAAGAAGGAAGGACAACTCCGCGGAAGTCAAATTCAGGTACCCGTTCCCCCTCCCTCCCCAAAGGCCGCAGTCTCTGGTAATCTCCTGTACTGTGTCCGCAGTCTCCGGTCATCTCCTGTACTGTGTCTGCAGTCTCTGGTCATCTCCTGTACTTTGTCCGCAGTCTCTGATCATCTCCTGTACTATGTCCGCAGTCTCTGGTCATCTCCTGTACTGTGTCTGCAGTCTCTGGTCATCTCCTGTACTGTGTCTGCAGTCTCTGGTCATCCCCTGTACTGTGTCCGCAGTCTCTGGTCATCTCCTGTACTGTGTCTGCAGTCTCTGGTCATCCCCTGTACTGTGTCTGCAGTCTCTGGTCATCTCCTGTACTGTGTCCGCAGTCTCTGGTCATCTCTTTTACTGTGTCCGCAGTCTCTGGACATCTCCAATACTGTGTCCGCAGTCTCTGGTCATCTCCTGTACTTTGTCCGCAGTCTCTGGTCATCTCCTGTACTGTGTCTGCAGTCTCTGGTCATCCCCTGTACTGTGTCCGCAGTCTCTGATCATCTCCTGTACTATGTCTGCAGTCTCTGACCATCTCCTGTAGTATGTCCGCAGTCTCTGGTCATCCCCTGTACTGTGTCCGCAGTCTCTGGTCATCCCCTGTACTGTGTCCGCAGTCTCTGGTCATCTCCTGTACTATGTCTGCAGTCTCTGGTCATCTCCTGTACTATGTCTGCAGTCTCTGATCATCTCCTGTACTATGTCCGCAGTCTCTGGTCATCCCCTGTACTGTGTCCGCAGTCTCTGGTCATCTCCTGTACTATGTCTGCAGTCTCTGGTCATCTCCTGTACTGTGTCTGCAGTCTCTGACCATCTCCTGTACTATGTCCGCAGTCTCTGGTCATCTCCTGTACTATGTCCGCAGTCTCTGACCATCTCCTGTACTATGTCCGCAGTCTCTGGTCATCTCCTGTACTATGTCCGCAGTCTCTGGTCATCTCCTGTACTATGTCTGCAGTCTCTGGTAATCTCCTGTACTATGTCCGCAGTCTCTGGTCATCTCCTGTACTATGTCTGCAGTCTCTGGTCATCTCCTGTACTATGTCTGCAGTCTCTGGTCATCTCCTGTACTATGTCTGCAGTCTCTGGTAATCTCCTGTACTATGTCTGCAGTCTCTGGTCATCTCCTGTACTATGTCTGCAGTCTCTGGTCATCTCCTGTACTATGTCTGCAGTCTCTGGTAATCTCCTGTACTATGTCTGCAGTCTCTGGTAATCTCCTGTACTATGTCCGCAGTTTCTGGTCATCTCCTGTACTGTGTCCGCAGTCTCTGGTAATCTCCTGTACTATGTCTGCAGTCTCTGGTCATCTCCTGTACTGTGTCCGCAGTCTCTGGTAATCTCCTGTACTATGTCTGCAGTCTCTGGTCATCTCCTGTACTATGTCTGCAGTCTCTGGTAATCTCCTGTACTATGTCTGCAGTCTCTGGTCATCTCCTGTACTATGTCTGCAGTCTCTGGTCATCTCCTGTACTATGTCTGCAGTCTCTGGTAATCTCCTGTACTATGTCTGCAGTCTCTGGTAATCTCCTGTACTATGTCTGCAGTCTCTGGTCATCTCCTGTACTATGTCTGCAGTCTCTGGTCATCTCCTGTACTATGTCTGCAGTCTCTGGTAATCCCCTGTACTATGTCCGCAGTTTCTGGTCATCTCCTGTACTGTGTCTGCAGTCCATTGGTTCAGAATATTTTTTTCTTGTTTTTCTCCTCTAAAACCTAGGTGCGTCTTATGGAGCGAAAAATACGGTATGTATATATATATATATTTATTTATTTTTATTATTATTATTATTATTTTATTTTATTTATTTTTTAAAGCAAGCAGTGTAAGCATATATAACAGGCATGTTTTTTTTTTTGGGGGGGGGGGGAAGCAGAAATAAGTAAAAAAACAAAAGCATCAAAATGCATCACTAAAAAAAAGCGTAAAAATATACAAGAGCTACCTCGATGTGTTTATCGCCTCACTGAAATGAACAGGCTGACCTATACGCACAGCATGAAAAAGCCTGAGGGCTGGCTCACACTACATGCGTTCTGTGGTGTCTTTTTTTTTTTACTGCATCCAAAATGCACAGAAAGCAGGTTGCATCGTTTTCAATGGCATGGGTCACATCGGTGCTCGCCGTTCCAGTGTGTTCCGGTTTCAGAAAATAAAGTAGAACTGGCTTCATTTTTCCTGCACAGAACTGTTCTGGAAGACAGTAAAATGCATCAAAAATGCACCGAAACTCACTGGAACACATCAAAATACACATTAAAAATGCATCAAAACCACACTGGACCCCAATTGATCCCAAAAAAGGAGGAAAAAAGCATCTTGAATGCATCAAAAATGCACTGAACCCCAAATGATCCCAAAAAAGGAGGAAAAAAGCACCTGGATTGCATCAAAAATGCACTGAACCCCAAATGATCCCAAAAATGGAGAAAAAAAGCATCTGGAATGCATCAAAAACCCACTGGACCCCAAATGATCCCAAAAATTGAGAAAAAAAGTATTTGGAATGCATCAAAAACGCACTGGACCTCAAATGATTCTTAAAAAGGAGAAAAAAAAGCGTCTGGAACGCATCAAAAACGCACTGGATCCCAAATGATCTCAAAAATGGAGAAAAAAAGCATCTTGAATGCATCAAAAATGCACTGAACCCCAAATGATCCCAAAAAAGGAGGAAAAAAGCACCTGGATTGCATCAAAAATGCACTGAACCCCAAATGATCCCAAAAATGGAGAAAAAAAGCATCTGGAATGCATCAAAAACCCACTGGACCCCAAATGATCCCAAAAATTGAGAAAAAAAGTATTTGGAATGCATCAAAAACGCACTGGACCTCAAATGATTGTTAAAAAGGAGAAAAAAAAGCGTCTGGAACGCATCAAAAACGCACTGGATCCCAAATGACCCCAAAAATGGAGAAAAAAAGCATGGAATGCATCAAAAACGCACTGGACCCCAAATGATCCCAAAAAAAGGAGAAAAAAAAAGCATCTGGAATGTAGCAATGCTAGACTACAGCCCTGAAGGCTACCTGCTGGACTACAGAGCTCTGCATGCTGAGCTACAGAAATCCACCTATTCCCCACCCCTCTCTGTCCCACTCTACATGCCTGCAGTGGTTTATTTCCCAGCTATATATAGATGTATATAGGGAAAGGGCTCCTGGGAGATGTAGTTCTGGGGAACATGACTACATAAAAAAAATGACTTTCTAGTAACTGTCCCTGCAAACGTTTTCAAGCCTGGTGATGACATCACAGGGAATAAAAGCCAATCCTCACAACAGGAACAAGGGAAAAGAAAGCAAACCACGCTGGGCCATGCGCTAAAGTGGACGAGGGATCGGGGAACATTTGGGTAATGTCTGGAAATAAACTTTAAAACACTCTATCAGATAAAGGCCATTTTGTTTTTATTGATATGTTGCATTCCCTGGACCCAGCAAGACTCAGAGTCAGAGAATGTAAGTACAATCTAAGTATGATCCTCCCCACCTCCCGCTCCCGTCTAGGACAAGATACGCCCAACTTCTCCTTTCCTAAACAACAACAAAGCCGAAATAAGGAACATATGTTGGCACTGGGGGCGTTCGGCTGTTAAATGGATGATTGCCTTCCCTCTCTTTGGGGAATCATTAAAGATCTCATCTATATGACTGCTGTAAATTTTTGGAGAACATTGTTGCTTGGAATCAAAAATAAACACCCAGATTGCTGACTTCTTCAGAGACCTCCAAGTCCTGTTGACCATCAGACCTTTCCTAGATGGCACGGCATCCAGTCTACTTCTCTCCGCTCTCCCTGGTATGTTTTCTCCACTTTGAGGAAGCAACTGGAGGTGTAAAGAGATATCTCCGAAGGGTAGAAGGCACAGGGATAGAGGAAAGGTGGTAGCCAATCAGTATAAGTGTGACATGTCCAGATTTGGGCTGATTGGACAAAATATTGTTAGGTATTTGGACAATTTTATCTGTAAGGTGACAGGGATGTAGAAGCCTGTAGATGTATCCATACAGAGGGTGGTCACATTTAATGCTCATCGGGGTTCTTCCAAAGAGTCCCATGCAGTGAGTTCCCACTGTATGTAGAGGTTAAGGAGTTGAGTCCCCAAAAATGGAGGGTGAAGATATGGAGAGGGTCCCATTATGGGAGGAAGTGCTTGAACAAATCTTGTACGGTAAAATGTGGGTCTTTATTAATCATAGGACGCCATGTGTCATATCCAGGGGAGGACTGACCATTTGGAAACTCGGGCACTGCCCGAGGACCTGGGGTCAGTAGGGGGCCCCATGAGATGCCCCTGGTACCCTTTTTATAGGCTTTTTTGAGTTTGGGAAAGGACACAGGGGCCCCATGATCCCCTATTGCCCGGGGGCCCCATGAGTTGTCAGTCCGCCCCTGGTCATATCATATGTCATGATGATGGTGACATCATATGTCAGTGCGTTTTGTGGCTTATGCTGACCACTTCAGCATGAAGGTCTTCAACACGCAGTTCAGTTTTGGTCGACTGCTGTAAATTTTTGGAGAACATTGTTGCTTGGAATCAAAAATAAACACCCAGATTGCTAACTTCTTCAGAGACCTCCAAGTCCTGTTGACCATCAGACCTTTCCTAGATGGTGCGGCATCCAGTCTACTTCTCTCCGCTCTCCCTGGTACGTTTGCTCCACTTTGAGGAAGCAACTTGAGGTGTAAAGAGATATCTCCGAAGGGTAGAAGGCACAGGGATAGAGGAAAGGTGGTAGACAATCAGTATGAGTGTGCCATGTCCAGATTTGGGCTGATTGGGCAAAAAATTGTTAGGTATTTGGACAATTATATCTGTAAGGTGGATGTAGAAGCCTGTAGATGTATCCTTACAGAGGGCGTTCACATTTAATGCTCATCGGGGGTTCTTCCGGAGAGTCCCATGCAGTGAGATCCCGGTGTATGTAGAGATTAAGGACTTGAGTCCCCAAAAAATGGAGGGTGAAGATGTGGAGAGGGTCCCATTATGGGAGGAAGTGCTTGAACAAGTCTTGTACGGTAAAATGTGGGTCTTTATTAATCATAGGACGCCATGTGTCATATCATATGTCATGATGATGGTGACATCATATGTCAGTGCATTTTGTGGCATATGCTGGCCACTTCAGTATCAAGGTCTTCAACACACAGTTCAGTTTTGGTCACCAATCCTCAGGAAAGATATTGCTGAGTTAGAAAGAGTTCAGTAAAGGACAGAAATAATTATTAAGGGGGGTGGAGGAGCTCAGCAATGCGGAAATGGGGGAGTTTGGCTGTGGGGGACAGAGGAGCTCAGCTAAGGGGGATGGAGGAACTCATGTATAGGGGATGGAGGAATTCAGCTATGCTGGATAGAGGAACTCAGCTATGGGGGTGGACTAGCTCAGCTATGGGGAATGGAGGAGCTCAGTTATGGGGATAAAAGAACCTAGCTATAGGGAATGGAGGAGCTCAGCTATGTGAGATGGAGGAGCTCGGCTATGGGGAATGGATGAGCTCAGATATGGAGAAAGAAGGAGCTTGGCTATTGAGGACAGAGGAGCTCAAATATGGGGGGATAGAGGAGTTCAGCTATGCTATGAGGGATGGAGGAGCTCAGTTATGGGGGATAAAATAACCTAACTATAGGGAATGGAGGAGCTCAGATATGGGGAATGGAGGCGCTCAGTTATAGGGGATAAAGGAGATTAGCTATAGGGAATGGAGGAGTACAGTTATGGGAGATAGAGAAGCTCAGCTATAGGAAATAGAGGAGCTAAGCTACGGGAGATGGTTGAGCTCGGCTATGGGGGATAAAGGTGCTCAGCTATAGGGAAACGGAGGAGCTCAGCTATGGGGAATGGAGGAGTTCAGCTAAGAGGAATGGAGGAGCTCGGCTATGTGGTATAGAGGTGCTCAGCTATGGGGAATGGATGAGCTCAGCTATGGGGGATAGAGGAGCTCATCTATAGGGGATGGAGGAGCTCAGTTATGGGAGATAGAGGTGCTCAGCTATGGGAGAATAGAGGAGCTCATCTATAGGGGAATAGAGGAGCTCATCTATAGGGGATGGAGGAGCTCAGCTTTGTGGGATGGAGGAGCTCAGCTATGTGGGATGGAAGAGCTCGGCTATGGGAGATATAGGAGCTCAGCTATAGGGGAAGATGGAGCTCAGTTATGGGAGATGGAGGAGCTTGGCTATGGAGGATATTGGAGCTCAGCTGTGGGGAATGGAGGAGCTCAGTTATGGAGGATGGAGGAGCTCAGCTATGAAGGACAGAGGATCTCAGATATGAGTGATGGAAGAGCTTAGATATAAGATCTGATATAGATTTTAGTTTTTCACTCTGGAGAAGAGGCGCTTAAGAGGGGTTATGATTACAGTATACATATACTATATATCAAAGGTGACTGAAGTGGACCTGACTGGAGTGGGCCTGACTGGAGTGGGCCTGACTGGAGTGGGCCTGACTGGAGTGGCCGTGACTGGAGTGGCCGTGACTAGAGTGGGCCTGACTGGAGTGGCCGTGACTGGAGTGGACCTGACTAGAGTGGGCCTGACTGGCGTGGACGTGACTGGAGTGGACCTGACTGGAGTGGACCTGACTGGAGTGGACGTGACTGGAGTGGACCTGACTGGAGTGGGCCTGACTGGAGTGGACCTGACTAGAATGGGCCTGACTGGAGTGGACCTGACTGGAGTAGGCCTGACTGGAGTGGGCCTGACTGGAGTGGACCTGACGGGAGTGGACCTGACTGGAGTGGACGTGACTGGAGTGGACCTGTGTCTTTTTTCAAGCTTGAAAGCTAAAAACAATGTATATATGTACTAAGGTGTATTTGGACACTTTTTGGACTGCTGGATGGAGTTCCTCTTATACAGCAACTGTGTATCTAAAGTCTTGCTTCCATTTGTGATGCCGTTATCTGAACTCCCCGTGCCCCCCCACCACCTGCAAATTTCCCTAAGAAGCGATAGTTTCGACAGCCATATTCAATAATGGGGACTCCTCTGTTTCCCGTCGAACCGTAGACCTTCCCAAGATGGCCACTGAATGAATATGGACAACTTCTCTCTACATTGTGACTCTGTCCTTTAACCTCTAGTAATGATCCAGAAGAAAATCCCAAGACACATCAGCAGAATTGATGGCAAAGACCACATGACCCCCATGCCACCCCATTGCCGCCACGGCGTGTGGAGTTCATGACATGATGCACCTCTTCGCTCATTGGAAGAGTAGCCCAGAACTCAGAGAGGGCATATAAGGACAAAAACATTTCAGACGTTTTGCTTGGTGACAGGTCCTCTTGAAGCTGTACCGAGGTTTTCACATTTGGAGATGTCTTTGGATCTTTTCATCTATCCCACCCTCATCTTCCAACAGTGATCTTTGGCTGTGGAACAATGGGGTGCCCGCCAGCTGTAACTTGCTATAGAAACATTCAGTGACATTTAATGAGACCTCAGGCTCGGTTCACCAGTTTAGACTCCACTGCTTTCACTCTTGCATGATAAAGAGGGTATCTTGGGACACACACATGACACCGTCAATGCGTTTTGTGGCTTATGTTGGTCACTTCATCAGGAAGGTGGATTCGGACACATTTTGCACTGCTGAGTGGCATACCTGTCCTACAGCAACTGTGCATCTAAAGTCTGGGGGCCATTTGTGATCTCAACTACCCATGCCCCCCACCGATAAATACATTCACTTTCCCAAAGGTACAAGGGTTTCCACAGCCACAGTCAATAGTAAGGGTTCCTTTGTGTCCCAAGGAACAAAGAGTTTCCCAAAATGGCCACTGAAGCCTATATGAGCAATTTCTCTCCACTTTGCGACTTTCTTTCTTTCTTTGCCTCTAGTGAAGCTCTAGAAGACAATCTCACAGCCACAGTCCACAGTAGGAACAAAGGTACAATGGTTTCCACAGTCACAGTCAATAGTAGGGGCTGCTTTGTGTCCCATGGAACCACAGAGCTTCCCAAAATGGCCACTGAAGCCTATATGGGCAATGTCTCTCTATATTGCGACTCTCTTTCTTTACTTCTAGTGAAGATCCAGAAGACAATCTCAAGGAACAGTCCACAGCAGGGACGAAGGTACAATGGTTTCCACAGCCACAATCAATAGTAGGGGCTCCTTTGTGTCCCATGGAACCGCAGAGCTTCCTAAAATGGCCACTGAAGCCTATATGGGCAATGTCTCTCTACTTTGCGACTCTCTTCCTTTACTTCTAGAGAAGATCCAGAAGACAATCTCAAAGGAACAATCCACAGCAGGGACGAAGGTACAATGGTTTCCACAGCCACAGTCAATAGTAGGAGCTCCTTTGTGTCCCATGGAACCATAGAGCTTCCCAAAATGGCCACTGAAGCCTATAAGGTCAATGTCTCTTCCTTTACTTCTACTGAAAATCCAGAAGACAATCTCACAGCCACAGTCCATAGTAGGAACAAGGGTTTCCACAGCCACAGTCCACAGTAGGAACAAAGGTACAGTGGTTTCCACAACCACAGTCAATAGTAGGAGCTCCTACGTGTCCCATTGAACTGAAGACCTTCCCAAGATGGCCACTGAAGCCCACAAATATGGGCAATTTACTCTCACCCCTAACCTCTAGTAATGATCCAAAAAACACACCGGCAGCAACGATGGCAAAGATCACATGACCTCCATGCCACCCCAAAACTGCCACTGTGTGTGAAGCCCTTGTCTTCACTCATTGGCAGGTATAGCCCAGCACCCAGAGAGAGCAAATAAGGACAAGAATACTACAGAACTTTTGCTTGATGACAGATCCTCTTGAAGCTGTAGCAAGAGTGATGTCTTTGGATCTTTCCACCCATCCCACCCTCATCTTCCAACAGTAATCTTTGGCTGTGGAACAATGGGGTGCCCGCCAACTGCAATTTGCTATAGAAACATTCAATGACATTTAATGAGACCTCAGGCTCGGTTCAGGAGTTGAGGCTCTCCTGTTTTCACTCTTCCATGATAAAGAGGGTATCTTAGGATACACACATGACACCGTCAATGCATTTTGTGGCTTCTGCTGGTCACTTCATCAGGAAGGTGGATTTGGGCACATTTTTGGACTGCTGAGTGGCATACCTGTCCTACAGCAACTGTGCATCTAAAGTCTGGGGGCCATTAGTGATCTCAACTACCCATGCCCCCACCCCCACCCATAAATACATCCCCTTTCCCAAAGGTACAAGGGTTTCCACAGCCACAGTCAATAGTAGGGGCTCCTTTGTGTCCCATGGAACCACAGAGCTTCCCAAAATGGCCACTGAAGCCTATATGGGCAATGTCCCTCTACTTTGCGACTCTCTTCCTTTACTTCTAGAGAAGATCCAGAAGACAATCTCAAAGGAACAGTCCACAGCAGGGACGAAGGTACAATGGTTTCCACAGCCACAGTCAATAGTAGGGGCTCCTTTGTGTCCCATGGAACCACAGAGCTTCCCAAAATGGTCACTGAAGCCTATGAATATAGGCAATTTATCTCTACATTGCTATTCTCTTCCTTTACTTCTAATGAATATCCAGAAGACAATCTCACAGCCACAGTCCACAGTAGGAACAAAGGTACAATGGTTTCCACAGCCACAGTCAATAGTAGGGGCTCCCTTGTGTCCCATGGAACCACAAAGCTTTCCAAAATGGCCACTGAAGCCTATATGGGCAATGTCTCTCTATATTGCGACTCTCTTTCTTTACTTCTAGTGAAGATCCAGAAGACAATCTCAAGGAGCAGTCCACAGCAGGGACGAAGGTACAATGGTTTCCACAGCCACAATCAATAGTAGGGGCTCCTTTGTGTCCCATGGAACCGCAGAGCTTCCCAAAATGGCTACTGAAGCCTATATGGGCAATGTCTCTTCCTTTACTTCTACTGAAAATCCAAAAGAAAATCTAATAGCCACAGCCCACAGTAGGAACAAGAGTTTCCACAGCCACAGTCCACAGTAGGAACAAAGGTACAGTGGTTTCCACAACCACAGTCAATAGTAGGAGCTCCTTTGTGTCCCATGGAACCAGAGAGCTTCCCAAAATGGCCACTGAAGCCTATATGGGCAATGTCTCTATATTGCGACTCTCTTCCTTTACTTTCATTGAAAATCCAGAAGACAATCTCACAGCCACAGTCCACAGTAGGAACAAGAGTTTCCACAGCCACAGTCCACAGTAGGAACAAGAGTTTCCACAGCCACAGCCCACAGTAGGAACAAGAGTTTCCACAGCCACAGCCCACAGTAGGAACAAGAGTTTCCACAGCCACAGTCCACAGTAGGAACAAAGGTACAGTGGTTTCCACAGCCACAGTTAATAGTAGGAGATCCTTTGTGTCCCATGGAACCACAGAGCTTCCCAAAATGGCCACTGAAGCCTATATGGGCAATGTCTCTATATTGCGACTCTCTTCCTTTACTTCCAGTGAAAATCCAGAAGACAATCTCAAAGCCACAGTCCACAGTAGGAACAAGAGTTTCCACAGCTACAGTCCACAGTAGGAACAAGAGTTTCCACAGCCACAGTCCACAGTAGGAACAAAGGTACAGTGGTTTCCACAGCCACAGTTAATAGTAGGAGATCCTTTGTGTCCCATGGAACCACAGAGCTTCCCAAAATGGCCACTGAAGCCTATATGGGCAATGTCTCTATATTGTGACTCTCTTCCTTTACTTTCAGTGAAAATCCAGAAGAAAATCTCATAGCCACAGTCCACATTAGGAACAAAGTTACAGTGGTTTCCACAACCACAGTCAATAGTAGGAGCTCCTACGTGTCGCATTGAACTGCAGACCTTCCCAAGATGGCCACTGAAGCCTAC
The DNA here is from genome assembly GCF_062004578.1 of Staurois parvus. Classification (NCBI taxonomy): domain Eukaryota; kingdom Metazoa; phylum Chordata; class Amphibia; order Anura; family Ranidae; genus Staurois; species Staurois parvus. The sequence goes on from NW_028319451.1 coordinate 469,677, forward strand.
AAATATGGGAAATTTACTCTCCCCCCCAGGGGTGAACTGACAACTCATGGGGCCCCCGGGCAATAGGGGATCATGGGGCCCCTGTGTCCTTTCCCAAACTCAAATAAGCCTATGAAAAAAGTACCAGGGGCATCTCATGGGGCCCCCTACTGACCCCGGGCCCTCAGGCAGTGCCCGAGTTTCCAAATGGTCAGTCCGCCCCTTCTCCCCCCTAACCTCTAGTAATGATCCAGAAAAGACACCGGCAGCAACGATGGCAAAGATCACATGACCGCCATGCCACCCCATAACTGCCACTGTGTGTGAAGCCCTTGTCTTCGATCATTGGAAGAGTAGCCCAGCACCCAGAGAGGGCATACAAGGACAAGAACACTACAGACATTTTGCTTGGTGACAGATCCTCTTGAAGCTGTAGCGAGGGTGATGTCTTTGGATCTTTCCACCCATCCCACCCTCATCTTCCAACAGTGATCTTTGGCTGTGGAACAATGGGGTGCCCGCCAGCAGCAATTTGCTATAGAAACATTCAGTGACATTTAGCGAAACCTCAGGCTCGGTTCACCGGTCGAGGCTCCCCTGCTTTCCATCCGCTCTCACACAGACATGCAAGCGCTCTGATTTTAGGTTTTAATAACCAGGAGAAGCTGGAACTTGGCTCCCGCTTGCTTATCTTGGCTGCTTCGGGCCGCGCAGTAGACAGGCGGTCGGGGCTAATTACATTAAATGGTGAGAACATTTTTTGACCCCCGCAGCCTGCGATTGGTTGTACGGAACACCGTCGGCTAGGAGCACAGAATGGAATTGTAGGTTTTCTGATATCCCAGGGTTCCCAGTGAAAGCTTCATCCCCCCCCCCCCTCCTCCAGCCTGAAGTATTAAAGCTGGGGTGCTGCCAACGTGTCGGCATTGTCATTTTCCTTAATTACTTTGTATGCTCCCAACGGGACGCTTAGCAAAATCGGGTTACATTGATACATCCAAGAGCAGCAGAACCGGATCCGTCTCTGGAGGGGGGTCACCAGGAGCCCGTGCTGGGGGGCAGGCGCACCTCCCACACCAATGCCATACCCCCATTTAAGCAGATCACAAAGAATTAATGTGAAAAAATAAAATGATTGGTTAACGCGGATATAAAACGTGCAAGAAGATTGGGTCCTCTGATGGAAGAGAATCTAAAGTATCTCTGACAAAACGAAAACTCTTTGACTTACCTAAGTATTAGACCCCGACACCCAAACTGTGGCCCTCAGGGTACCTGCAGACCATAGTCAGTGGTTCCCTATTGCTCTGCAATAGCTGATTTTTAGTGGTCCTGTTTAAGCACATTCCTAGTCTCCAACAATTTCTACAGAAGGTCTGCAGTCTCTGACCATCTCTTGTAGCTAGCCTGCTGTCTTAAACAATCTCAGATTACTTATCTGCAATATCTGACTGTCTCTTGTCTCTGACCATCTCCTGCAGCATATCTTCAGTCTCTGACTGTCTCTTGTCTCTGACCATCTCCTGCAGCATATCTTCAGTCTCTGACTGTCTCTTGTCTCTGACCATCTCCTGCAGTATGTCTTCAGTCTCTGACTGTCTCTTGTCTCTGACCATCTCCTGCAGCATATCTTCAGTCTCTGACTGTCTCTTGTCTCTGACCATCTCCTGCAGCATGTCTTCAGTCTCTGACTATCTCTTGTCTCTGACCATCTTCTGCAGCATGTCTTCAGTCTCTGACTATCTCTTGTCTCTGACCATCTCCTGCAGCATGTCTTCAGTCTCTGACTATCTCTTGTCTCTGAGCATATCCTCCAGTATGTCTTCAGTCTCTGACTATCTCTTGTCTTTGACCATCTCCTGCAGCATGTCTTCAGTCTTTGACTGTCTCTTGTCTCTGACCATCTCCTCCAGCATGTCTTCAGTCTCTGACCATCTCTTGTCTCTGACCATCTCCTGCAGCATGTCTTCAGTCTCTGACCGTCTCTTGTCTCTGACCATCTCCTGCAGCATGTCTTCAGTCTCTGACTGTCTCTTGTCTCTGACCATCTCTTGCAGCATGTCTTCAGTCTCTGACTATCTCTTGTCTCTGACCATCTCCTCCAGCATGTCTTCAGTCTCTGACTGTCTCTTGTCTCTGACCATCTCTTGCAGCATGTCTTCAGTCTCTGACCGTCTCTTGTCTTTGACTATCTCCTGCAGCATATCTTCAGTCTCTGACCATCTCTTGTCTCTGACCATCTCCTGCAACATGCCTTCAGTCTCTGACTATCTCTTGTCTCTGACCATCTCCTGCAGCATGCCTTCAGTCTCTGACTATCTCTTGTCTCTGACCATCTCCTGAAGCATGCCTTCAGTCTCTGACTATCTCTGATCATCTCCTACAGCATGCCTTCAGTCTCTGACTATCTCTTGTCTCTGACCATCTCCTGCAGTATGTCTTCATTCTCTGACTATCTCTTGTCTCTGACCATCTCCTGCAGCATGTCTTCAGTCTCTGACTGTCTCTTGTCTCTGACCATCTTCTGCAGCATGTCTTCAGTCTCTGACTATCTCTTGTCTCTGACCATCTCCTACAGCATGTCTTCAGTCTCTGACTGTCTCTTGTCTCTGACCATCTCCTGCAGCATGTCTTCAGTCTCTGACTGTCTCTTGTCTCTGACCATCTCCTGCAGCATGTCTTCATTCTATGACTATCTCTTGCCTCTTTTTTATATGTTAAAAAAAAATATTTTTCATATGTTTTGTAATATACAAAACGCATTTCAACATGCAGTATATACATATATATATATTTTTTTTTTAAGTATATTGAATGCGACCAAAATTGTAGTATTTCAAATATATGTCAATATATTTGGGAAGAATATTTTTAAAATAGATTTCAAATATATCTTTCTTCCATGTGGGAAATAGTCTAGCGCCGGCCCTGGGTTTCTTTACCCTGAATATGGCAAAAAAGTGACCGCATCTCTTTAGGTATAATTAATTTTTTATTATAATTTTTTTTATTTTTCTCAGCATTGTGCAGAAGGAATTCTCTGAGTCTGACTCTAAAACAAAAAAAGTGAGAAGGGGGGGTGTGATAGATGCTGAGTCTGTGCCTAGGAAGTGCCTCCAATAATGATGCAAATGAATCCGGAATTCTGGAATACTTGGAATGGGCGGAGTTACGTAACCGCGATGGAAACTTCCATCAGAATAATTATCTTCCCCCTCGATAATGAACAATTCCTCCCAGACATGAATATTTATGCCATTAGCGGTCGGCCTTTGTTGCGATGACATCCATTACTTTTTGACTTAGAGTGTTTGACGGAACATTACCTCTTCTTTGTTATGGTCCAATCAGATTCCTGAGATCATTTAAAAAAAAATAAATAGGAGAATCCCTCAAACAAAACAATGTATCAGCAATCAGCATGCCCCTCCCCCCCTTTTACTTTTTTGGATTCTGTGTGTGGGATGTAAATGTGATGTTGCGGAAAGTTGTTTTCTACCTTCATAGAAGTCCATCTGGCGGAGAATGCGCAGAACGGAAAAAAATTGCGAAAAAAAACGAAAGTTTCGTTTCGGGTATATTCGTTATGTTACTAATTTTGTTCCTTTTCGGAATTTGTTTTGCTTCGTTTATTCATTTTCTAACAAAGCTTGAATTTTTGGAATGGTTAAAATTCGAAAACTGATCGACCGATCTGAATTCTATTGGAAGAATAGATGGTTGCTAAGGAGCTGGCTGGCAAGCGGTCCGCCGCTTCCTTAACAACCGATGACTCATCAACTGTCAGCGGGGTTTCCCGCTGACAGCTGACTGTAAAAAAAAAAAAAAAATTACTGGCAAATAAAAATTTGGGAACAAAAACTGCGTGGGGGTCACCACTCCACACTCCCCACCGTCCCAAACCATACCAGCCCCTTCAGATTTTATGGATTTTAAGGGGAACCCCATGCCAAATTTTTTTTTTAAATGGTGACCCAGAATGCCCCCGGTCAATGATGTCACAAAGGGATGAGGTCACCCAGTGACATCATCGAGTAGCCATGCCCCTCGGTTATTTAAGAACTGTCAGACGGCTGAGCTGTCAGATGGCGGGAGCTTTCGTCGGGTGCAGAGGTCTTTTTTTTTTTTTCAGGTCGGCAGCCGGCGTTCATTGTGATTGATGTTGGATCAGGGGCGGACTGACCATTTAGAAACTCGGGCACTGCCCGAGGGCCCGGGGTCAGTAGGGGGCCCACTGAGATGCCCCTGGTACCTTTTTCATAGGCTTTTTTAAGTTTGGGCAATTACACAGGGGCCCCATGATCCCCTACTGCCCGGGGACCCCATGAGTTGTCAGTCCACCCCTGTGTTGGATCTTCTTCGGGGGACATTTATTTTTTGTGGGTTTTTTTTTTATATAAAGGACTTGTCAAAAACAGTTGTGTTTTTACTCACTTTTTACACTTTTTTGGTGAATGAGTAGGGATACTGTGCAGCCCATACTCATTTATATAGAGAGGGGGGCCGGGATCTGTGGGCCCCCTTATTAAAGGGGGCTTCCAGTTTCCAATAAGTCACCCCTGCACCCCATACTCATTTATATAGAGAGGGGGGCCGGGATCTGTTGGCCCCCTTATTAAAGGGGGCTTCCAGTTTCCAATAAGTCACCCTGTGCACCCCATACTCATTTATATAGAGAGGGGGGCCGGGATCTGTGGGCCCCCTTATTAAAGGGGGCTTCCAGTTTCCAATAAGTCACCCTGTGCACCCCATACTCATTTATATAGAGAGGGAGGCCGGGATCTGTGGGCCCCCTTATTAAAAGGGGCTTCCAGTTTCCAAAAAGTCACCCTGTGCACCCCATACTCATTTATATAGAGAGGGGGCCGGGATCTGTGGGCCCCCTTGTTAAAGGGGGCTTCCAGTTTCCAATAAATCACCCCCTGCACCCCCACTACCACCAGCCCAGGGTTGTGGGGATGAGGCCCTTGCCCTCATCAACATGGGGCCAAGGTGCTTTGGGGGAGGGGATCCCCCTACCCCCAAAGCACCCCCCCCCCATTTTCAGGGCATGTGGCCTGGTATGGTTCAGGGGGGTGGGGGGGGTTGCTTGCACCTTTCCCGACCTGGGCTGCATGCTCAGACAAGTGTCTGGTATTGATTTGGGCGGGGACCTCTGTTCTAAGGGATCTGTTTATAAAAAAAATTGTTATTTGGTACTTCTGGAATTGTTACATTGTATCTCTTGTTACAAAGATGCATTTATTTCCTCTTTCACTACTGCCTATAATAAACAGAACATTCGTTCAGAGGAGAAAATATCCCAAAGAACATTCGTTTTTGCCCCATATACGTACATTCAGATTTGATGGATGAATATCTATGTGAGAGCCGGGGGTGGGGGGGGCGGTATCTTGTCGATGAGAGGAATGGGATATTATCCTCGGCGCGTGTTCGCAGTTGTCACACATCTTCGAGTCTTTCACGGTTCATGAGATAAAATGGAGTAAACAAGGTCTCCGTCTCATTCACTTTATTAAACGCGGGCCAAAAATAGATTAAAGCGAATTTCCAAAACAGACAGAAATCCGGGATCTCTTATTATCCTCCCGTACACAAAGGACTCTGTTTACTACAAATATTCTGCAGGTGACACCGTGACCGCGCGGTAAACGTCTGATAAACGATAACTAGAGGCCAGGAGTTCTCTTTAACTCTTTGACTTTTTTGAATTTTTTTTGCCCACATTGAAAAAAATCATGACATATTTCCTGAAATAATAAACTGTATGTAGTTACATAGTTAGTCTGGCTGAAAAAAGACAAAAGTCCATCTAGTTCAATCGTACCAACTATCTGGTGGTAGTGCCACGTTTTTATGTCACGTGATATTAGCTCAGCGATTTATCAAGCTCAGAATTTCAGTAAAAATACACTTAAAATTAAGGTGTGCGTTTTGCGAGTAGATAGATACCCAACATGTCGAGTCCAAAATTGCTGTGGACCAGCGACAACCTTTGGTAACTGAAAGGCAACACATCAAAAGCCCCATACAGGTCATCAGTTTACCGTGAATTAATGGGGGGAGGTGTACATTGCGGTGCACTGACATGGGGGGTATATTGAGGTGCACTGACATGGGGGGTACATTGCGGTGCACTGACATGGGGGGTACATTGAGGTGCACTGACATGGGGGGTACATTGAGGTGCACTGACATGGGGGGTACATTGCGGTGCACTGACATGGGGGGTACATTGCGGTGCACTGACATGGGGGGTACATTGCGGTGCACTGACATGGGGGGTACATTGAGGTACACTGACATGGGGGGGTGTACATTGCAGTTCACTGACTTTTGGGGGTACATTACAGTGCACTGACATGGGGGGCGGTACATTGCGGTGCACTGACATGGGGGGGTACATTGCGGTTCACTGACTTTTGGGGGTACATTGCGGTGCACTTACATGGTGGGTGTACATTGCGGTGCACTGACATGGGGGGGTACATTGCGGTGCACTTACATGGTGGGTGTACATTGCGGTGCACTGACATGGGGGGGTACATTGCGGTGCACTGACATGGGGGGTACATTGCGCTGTATAGATTTCCAGACATGATGCATTTTGCGGAATGTGCCCCCCCCCCCCCCCCCCGGAGCTCTGGAGTCGTTGCGCTGATCCTGCCCCCGCCATGAACGATCCCGCAGTCACTTCCACGAAAGATGAATTCTGATTGGCTTTTCTGCTTCCCTCAGCCGTCACTCTTCATCTTATTAATCGAACAGAAAATCTTCACTATTCTGCTTCCATTCTGCAGTGTGCAGTGCTTATCCCCCCCCCCTCCCCCCCCCCCAGGACGATCGCACCTCTCCAGGTGAATGCGGGGGGGGGGGAGGGGGAAATTCTTTTGCAAGAAGATGGTGAGATGCCAGGGGGTTCATGAGAAGAGTCACGTACAGATCGATCTCTGTGCCAAGGACGAATTCATCTTCAATTTATACCCTTCAGTCTCCAAATACAAAAAGCCGACACAAGACGAACCGCACCAGGAGGATGCGGAAATGCTGCATACTGACCCCCCCTGCCACCCCCCCCTCCCCGTGTCTGCATGGGGGTCCTGCCAGCGCAGCTTTGTACCTGAGCAGCATCGACCTCATGCCAGAGATTCGTTGTATATCCAGCGCCGCATTCCCACTCATGTGTCCGTGTCACCCTTCCAGGGATCTATTCCCTCTCACAGAGATCACATCTGCTTTTGTTTCCGGAGGTACGGCACCATCTTTGTTCAGGCATCATCCAGGGTCACCATCTACTTCCCGGACTGAGATGCCGACTCACATTCATGGAAACTCTGGTGCCTGGGCAGTGCTCGGCTGTGTTCACAAATGTCTGACACAGATCAGCCCTCTGCTGCAGCCTCTCACCTTGTGACTTGCTACAAAGTTACATTGTACAGTCTGATCACTAGGGGAGGGGAGACTGAGGAAATGCTTCCTCCTCCTTCTACAAAGTTACAATGTACAGTCTGATCACTGGGGGAGGGGAGACAGAGGAAATGCCTCCTCCTCCTTCTACAAAGTTACAATGTGCAGTCTGACCACTGGGGGAGGGGAGACTGAGGAGATGCTTCCTCCTACTTATACAAATTACAATGTACAGTCTGATCACTGGGGGAGGGGGGACTGAGGAAATGCTTCCTCCTCCTTCTGCAAAGTTACAATGTACAGTCTGATCACTGGGGGAGGGGAGACTGAGGAAATTCCTCCTCCTTCTGCAAAGTTACAATGTACAGTCTGATCGCCGGGGGAGGGGAGACTGAGGAAATCCCTCCTCCTTCTGCAAAGTTACAATGTACAGTCTGATCGCTGGGGGAGGGGAGACTGAGGAAATTCCTCCTCCTTCTACAAAGTTACAATGTACAGTCTGATCACTGGGGGAAACGTAGTAGGTTGGGATCAAGTGGAAACAAGTCAATAACAAGTGGTTGTAGGTTGGGATCAAGTAGAAACATGGTCATAACAAGTGGTTGTAGGTTGGGATCAAATGGAAACATGGTCATAACAAAGTGGTTGTAGGTTGGAATCAAGTGGAAATGTAGTCAATAACAAGTGGTTGTAGGTTGGGATCAAGTGGAAACATGGTTAATAACAAGCGGCTGTAGGTTGGGATCAAGTGGAAACATAGTCAATAACAAGTGGCTGTAGGCTGGGATCAAGTGGAAACATGGTCATAACAAGTGGTTGTAGGTTGGGATCAAATGGAAACATAGTCAATAACAAGTGGTTGCAGGTTGGGATCAAGTGGAAACATGAGCATAACAAGTGGTTGTAGGTTGGGATCAAGTGGAAACATGGTTAATAACAAGCGGTTGTAGGTTGGGATCAAGTGGAAACATGAGCATAACAAGTAGTTGTAGGTTGGGATCAAGTGGAAACATGGTTAATAACAAGTGGTTGTAGGTTGGGATCAAGTGGAAACATGAGCATAACAAGTGGTTGTAGGTTGGGATCAAGTGGAAACATAGTCAATAACAAGTGGCTGTAGGCTGGGATCAAGTGGAAACATGGTCATAACAAGTGGTTGTAGGTTGGGATCAAATGGAAACATAGTCAATAACAAGTGGTTGCAGGTTGGGATCAAGTGGAAACATGAGCATAACAAGTGGTTGTAGGTTGGGATCAAGTGGAAACATGGTTAATAACAAGCGGTTGTAGGTTGGGATCAAGTGGAAACATGAGCATAACAAGTAGTTGTAGGTTGGGATCAAGTGGAAACATGGTTAATAACAAGTGGTTGTAGGTTGGGATCAAGTGGAAACATGAGCATAACAAGTGGTTGTAGGTTGGGATCAAGTGGAAACATAGTCGAGGAACAAGCCAAAGGCCAGTACCGATTTGTAATGAAGATGTGGACAGCAGCAGGAGCACAAGGAGCAAGACATTGGCTCCAGAAAAGCACAATCATTTGGCAAACAGGCAGTGCAATGGTAGAAATAGGAAGTTCATGTGAGGAGCAAGGAGTACAAGGTTCACCAGAAACAAGATAGAAAGTAGGTTTGTCCAAGCAATCAGGCAGGAAGCATAACAGGTGGCTCAGCAAGAAGAGCTAGTGCCGTATGCAACAGAGGTCTTGGGTTCAGATCCAGGTCCTGACGTCATGAGTCCATTCATACCCATGGTTCAATTCCTGAGGAAAGGGGAAGCTTTTTCCCCCGAAACGTGTCAGCTTCATTTCATACCTTTGTTCAGTAAATACTTCTAATTGATCTTTTTGATTTGTGAACTTTTTGCGCTGGGTGTTCCTCAATACCCACCCCATGTTTTCCAAGACACCATCAGAAAGGCAGCAAATTGAGACAACGTAGTCAATAACAAGTGGTTGCAGGTTGAGATCAAGTGGAAACATGGGCATAACAAGAGGTTGTAGGTTCGGATCAAGTGGAAACATGGGCATAACAAGTGGTTGTAGGTTGGGATCAAGTGGAAACATGGGCATAACAAGTGGTTGTAGGTTGGGATCAAGTGGAAACTTAGTTGAGGAACAAGCCAAAGGCCAGTACCGATTTGTAATGAAGATGTGGACAGCAGCAGGAGCACAAGGAGCAAAACATTGGCTCGAGAAAAGCACAATCACCAGAAACAAGATAGAAAGTAGGTTTGTCCAAGAGATCAGGCAGGGAGCATAACAGGTGGCTCAGCAAGAAGAGCTAGTGCTGTATGCAACAGAGGTCTTGGGTTCAGATCCAGGTCCTGACGTCATGAGTCCCTTCATACCCATGGTTCAATTCCTGAGGAGAGGGGAAGCTTTTTCCCCCGAAACTTGTCAGCTTCATTTCATACCTTTGTTCAGTAAATACTTCTAACTGATCTTTTTCATTTGTAAACTTTTGCACTGGGTGTTCCTCAATACCCACCCCATGTTTTCCAAGACACCATTAGAAAGGCAGCAAATTGAGGCAAGAACAAGATCCATCAACACAGAACATCAGGAGAACCTCTACGACATATCCACTAATTTTAATGCCTCCCCCCTTTTAGTCCGGCGCTATCACACCTACACTTCAACTTACAAAACACAGGAAAACCATCATAAGTGAAACCATAGGACTTACAAGGATTACACTTCCCATCCCCCCCTTCCCCATGGTGTGGCAATTAGCACACTATGAAGTGACAAGTCTTCTTCAGTGACACTTACTTGTTGCACAGATGTGTTTCAGCTTACCTATCACACTCGGTTGTTTCCCGGTACCATTAACGTCAATAAGCTGAGAGCCGGGCCCGCTGTGAGGTGAAGCGGATCTGGCTCAGATGTGAACCAGCATGACCTGTCCGCATCTGGCAGAGACGAGACGTGAGTTTGACTGGTGGCCAATGAAGGCTTTCACTCTAGCTTGGAGTTCCATGCATGACCTAGCAAAGTAAAGGCTTGGCACTGCTCTACAGTAATATAGTAACCTGAGAAGCTGACTGTGTAAGGAGGAATATGTCTGCAAGTCATCAGGGTGATAACAACATCATTGCATATGGATCATTGGGTGTTTCCAGGGAACGAGGCTATGGCTAGATGACCATCCCTGGCACAGTGGCCGATACGTGTAATTAAGTTACTCTACGAGTACTGTCAGTGCCAGGGGTTCACAAGGCCGTAAGCAGATTTTGTGTCCCACAGGTAACAAGTATATTAAATTATGAAGAATATCCAACACCTTGTGTAAACAATTTAGATCTTCTGGCAGTCGTACATCAACATTTGGTATCAAAATAGATACAGAGAACACAACCTACCTGCATAGTGTCTCTGATTTTCATCTTGGTTTTGGCATTGCATGGTTTCATGGCTATGTAGTGAGGGCTGTTTCCCTGACCATTTGGTCCTGGGTTTGATTTCTGCTGCTCTTATCCTTACAGTTAGATGGGCCTAATGTTCTTCCTGGCCAAGGATGGGGGAAATGGAGCTCCATGGATCTCTCTCCTCTCTCCTGGGATGAGGGTGGGAATCCCAGGTATCACATACCTGGTGATGGAGGCCAATGGAGAGAGGGCTTCCCTTGAGGCTAAGTTCCTGACTCCCCTGAGAGTGGGACAGCGGGAGTCAGGCCCAAAGTTGCACAGGTCACCTGTAGGAGTGCTGGTCGGTGGTCCACTCAGAAGCACAGCTGGTGCACAGAGATAGGTCTGCAGACAGGAGACGCCTGTGCATTGTATGCAAGCCCTTCCGGGATTAGATGTTTACTGGGTAGTCGGTTCAAGCCAAGGTCAGGTACCAAGTGGGAATCAGAGCGGACGTAGTCAGATGGGATAGCCGAGGTCATACACAGAGGAGCGAGAGAGAGAGAGAGAGAGAGAGAGAGAGAGAGAGAGTGTCCGTAAGCCAAGCCGAGGTCAGATCAGGGGTAAATCAGAGTAGACAGGTCCAGGAGCAAGTCGAGTTGGTAACAGGAAATCACAAGTCAGAATCACAGGAAACAGGAACCAGGAACAGGGCGCGGGGAGCTAGAGATCATCCAGGAACCAGAGGAAGTGATGAGCCTCCTTATAAAGGCCATCTGGCACCAGACTGAGGCTGATGTGTACTTCTGCGGCCATGTAGAGTATTGGCAGAAATGCCAGATCTTCCAGAACTCCTGCCGTGGACAGGACACCAGGGCACCCTGCTCTCCCCTAAGTGGGGGGGGGGAGAGCAGGAGGACAGCACCTGATCTTGCCTCTTCTTCCTCCTTCCTCAACCTCAAACTACCCACCTCCCAACTAAGACCTGCCTAGCCTATCAGCTTCTCTCAGGGATAGGAGGCACCTTAAAGGGGACCTCAGTCTACCACCTGCCTACAAGCTTAGAAGAAAGTGTTCTTGTGGAGACTTTGATCATAACATGAGAACTAAGCTTGTGTGGACATTGATCACCCCTTACACATCATAAAAGGTCACCTGGCCTGAAGGTGACTTAAATTACTTGAATAGGAAAGGAGGTTGACATAGACCACAGAGAGACTGAGAGTGCAGACCTTTCCTGTTCATGACCAGCTGGAGAGGCACCAGCAGAAGGATAATAATCTTGAGGCCTACTGAGGTCTTGTCCATGATGAAGGAAAGAATATAGAGTAAGTACACCAAGAGAGGAGTGTGGCCCAGGAATTTGTGAGACCCACCTGTAGGGCTTCAGTTTGGAGAAGCACATGGTGTAGATAGTATGATTACTATGTACAGAAGAGTTACTTTTTGCTGTATTATTATTATTATTATTATTATTATTACTACGAGTTTATATAGCGCCAAAGGGTTTGCTCAGCGCTGTACAATAGGGGGGGACAATACATGGCACAGTACAACAAAGACAGACAGCGTACGAGGGGTAAGAGGGCCCTACTCTTACGAGCTTACAATCTAGGAGGGAGGGGGTAAAGGTACAGTAGGAAGTGGCTGGGGGGGATGAAGTGGTAGGAGGAATGAGGGAGGATGGCCGTTAGGTGAGGGTGGGGTAGGCTTCCCTGAAGAGATGGGTTTTGAGGGAGCGCCTGAATGTGAATAGAGAAGGCGACAGTCTGATGGATTGGGGCAGTGAGTTCCAGAGGATGGGGGAGGACCTGGAGAAGTCCTGCAGTCGTGCATGGGAGGAGGAGACCAGGGAGCAGGATAGAAGGAGGTCCTGTGAGGAGCGAAGGGTACGGGTAGGGTGGTACCTGGTGATCAGATTGGTGAGGTAGTCAGGGGCAGTGTTGTGAACGGCTTTGTAGGTCAGGGTAAGGAGTTTAAATTTGATGCATTGGGCAATCGGGAGCCAGTGGAGGGAGAGGCAGAGGGGGGTGGCAGAGGTGGAGCGGGTGGTAAGGTGGATGAGTCTGGCAGCTGAGTTCAGGATGGTCTGGAGCGGGGAGAGCCTGCACTTGGGTAGGCCAGTGAGGAGGGAGTTGCAGTAGTCAAGGCGTGAGATGATGAGGGAGTGTACTAGAAGTTTGGTGGTGTCTGGGGTGAGGAAGGAGCGGATCTTGGCAATGTTGCGAAGATGGAGCCTGCATGTGTTTGTGAGTGATTTGACATGCGGTTGGAGGGAGAGGTTCGCGTCAAGAATGACGCCAAGGACTTTGGCTTGCGGGGCGGAAGTGATAGTGGAGTTGTTGGTGATGATGGATAGGATGGGGGGGGGGGTGTGGGCAGGGGGAAAGACGAGAAGCTCGGTTTTGGAGAGGTTAATCTTGAGGAAATGTAGCGACATCCAGTCTGAGATGTCATTTAGGAGGTGAGTGATGCGGGCGGAGATAGTGGCTGTATAGCCACACAAGTGAAATGTACTAAACCCCCATTACATGTTCTTTCTTTGTCTGCGTGGTATTCACAAAAACATAATGGTTGTTTAATTGGCATCTGACTGCAGTAACCCCGGCATGGGTTTCCTATTGTGTCATGGTCAAGGCTAGAAAAGTATTGCATTTTGAATTATAGACCCAACCTTGTAAAATGTGACAATTAGTGATGATGCAGCAAAAACTGTTAGTAAATGTTCCTGAAAGCAACTAGACATCTGGATCAACTACAGGTTTACAACTAATGTTGTAATATCTTTTTTTATTAATCCATAGATTTGCTTATTTATTTTATTTTTGGTTGAACTCAACGGACTTGTCTTTTTTTCAACCAAACTACACTATATTGCCAAAAGTATTGGGCCCGCCCTCCAAATCATGTGATTCAGGTGTTCAAAACCCCTCCATATCATGTGATTCAGGTGCTCCAATCCCCTCCATATCATGTGATTCAGGTGTTCCAATCCCCTCCATGGACACAGGTGCATACAATCAAGCCCCTAGGCATGCAGACTGCTTCTACAAACATTGGTGAAAGAATGGGTCGCTCTCAGGAGCTCAGTGACTCCAAGCGTGGTCCCGTGATAGGAGGCCACCTGGGCAATAAGTCCATCCGTGACATTTCCTAGCTGCTAAATATTCCACGCTCAACTGTTAGTGGAATTATAACAAAGTGGAAGCCACTGGGAACAACAGCCACTCAGCCACCAAGTGGTAGGCCACGTCACATGACAGGGCGGGGTCAGCTCATGCTGAAGCGCACAGTGCGCAGAAGTCGCCAACTGTCTGCAGAGTCAATAGCTAAAGACCTCCAAACTTGGTGTGGCCTTCAGATGAGCACAACAACAGTGCGTAGAGAGCTTCATGGAATGGGTTTCCATGGCCGAGCAGCTGCATCCAAGCCTTCCATCACCAAGTGCAATGCAAAGGGTTGGATGCCGTGGTGTAAAGCACGCCGCCACTGGACTCTAGAGCAGAGGAGACGTGTTCTCTGGAATGACCAATCACGCTTCTCTATCTGGCAATCCGATGGAACGTGTCTGGGTTTGGTGGTTGCCAGGAGAACGGTACTTGCCTGACTGCATTGTACCAAGTGTAAAGTTTGATAAAGAGGGGATTATGGTGTGGGGTTGTTTTTCAGGGGGTGGGCTTGGCCCCCTAGTTCCAGTGAAGGGAACTCTTAAGGCGACATTTTGGACAATTTTAAGCTCCCAACTTTGTGGAAAGAGTTTCAGGATGGCCCTTTGCTGCTCCAACATGACTGCCCACCAGTGCACAAAGCAAGGTCCATAAAGACATGGAGGAGCCAGTTTGGGGTGGAGGAACTTGACTGTCCTGCACAGAGTCCTGACCTCAACCCCATAGAACACCTTTGGGATGAATTAGAGCGGAGACTGTGAGCCAGGCCTCCTCCCCCGACATCAGTGCCTGACCTGACAAATGTGCTTCTGGAAGAATGGTCCAACCTTCCCATAGACACCCTCCTAAACCTTGTGGACGGCCTTCCCAGAAGAGTTGAAGCTGTTATAGCTGCAAAGGGCGGGGCCAACTCAATAGTGAACCCTAAAGACTAGGACTGGGAGGCCATTAAAGGTCATGTGTGTGGAAAGGCAGGCGTCACGATAGTTTTGGCAATATAGTGTATGTAAACTATGTATCAGCAGACCTCCCCATGCTATAGGCATCTGTAATGATGGCTTTTCTGGAACCCCATCCTTCGGTCACACAGGCTGGGAAGCCCCAAATGTCTTTACACAAATGCCCTGTTCAAATTATTACAGCCCCCAAGACCACCTTTTAGTTATCATGGATTCCCCCTAATCAAGGATTACTCTGAAAGACTCTATTCCTTCCCCTTCTCATTAGACTTCATTGTAGTCCCTAGAAAAACACTAAATACCTCAGACTGTCTACTTTCCAAAAAAGGGGTCATTTGGGTGTACATGTACAGTATATGGAGCTGGTGGCCGTTTATAAATGTCCTCCTGCATTCACTGCCTGTGCGCGCTCCCTGGGACACAGCGGAACACCGATCGCTCTACGGGACCTCTGTGTGAGGTCCCGATCATGTGATCAGTGATTGGCCAATCAGTGATCACATGAAGAGTAGTAAGCTAGATGTCACTTCTGACATCATTGCTCACTCCTTGTAAAATATGTGAATGATCACAGAGGTCACATGGTACAGGGCTATTCACAACAGCCTTGTACCATGTGACAAGCTGTGACCAATCACAGCTCACACAGTATTTCTCAATGGCTGCAAGAATGCAGCCAGAGAGGAGAAATGATTGCTTTTACAGCCTTTATGGGTGTAAAAGCAATGTGTAAAAAAAAAAGAAAAAAAAAATCTTCATCACCCCCCACAAGTAGTACAGTGTCACTATGGTGACCCTACTGCTAGGGTGACGGTATGTTAAAAAAAAAAAACATAAATCATAATATAAAAAATAAAATTAAAAGGTAAAAAAAAATATTTAAAAAAATTATAATTTATGATTATAAACTAATTTGGGTTATTTATTGTTTTTACTAAAAAGATAACGGAATACATTTTGGCCAAGATTTATGAAGCAAGGTTATTTATTTGCAAAATTTTATAAGGAAAACACTTTTTTTTCAAAATGTTTGAACTTTTTCATTTATATAGAAAAAAAAAATAAAAATCCCAGCAGTGAATAAATACCACCAAAATAAAGCTTTATCTGTCTCAAAAAATGCTAAAAAATTCATACGGTTGCAGTGTTGCATGACCGCGCAATTGTCATTCAAAGTGTGACAGCACTGAAAGCTGAAAATTGGCCTGGACAGGAAGGGGGTGAAAGTGTCCGGACTGGAAGGGGGGGAAAGTGTCCGGACTGGAAGGGGGTGAAAGTGTCCGGACTGGAAGGGGGTGAAAGTGTCCGGACTGGAAGGGGGGGAAAGTGTCCGGACTGGAAGGGGGGGAAAGTGTCCGGACTGGAAGGGGGTGAAAGTGTCTGGACTGGAAGGGGGGGAAAGTGTCCGGACTGGAAGGGGGTGAAAGTGTCCGAACTGGAAGGGGATGAAAGTGTCCGGACTGGAAGGGGGTGAAAGTGTCCGAACTGGAAGGGGATGAAAGTGTCCGGACTGGAAGGGAGTGAAAGTGTCTGGACTGGAAGGGAGTGAAAGTGTCCGGACTGGAAGGAGGGGAAAGTGTCCGGACTGGAAGGGGGTGAAAGTGTCCGGATTGGAAAGGGGTGAGAGTGTCCAGACTGGAAGGGGGTGAAAGTGTCCGGACTGGAAGGGGGGGAAAGTGTCCGGACTGGAAGGGGGGGAAAGTGTCCGGACTGGAAGGGGGTGAAAGTGTCTGGACTGGAAGGGGGGGAAAGTGTCCGGACTGGAAGGGGGTGAAAGTGTCCGAACTGGAAGGGGATGAAAGTGTCTGGAATGGAAGGGATGAAAGTGTCCGGACTGGAAGGGAGTGAAAGTGTCTGGACTGGAAGGGAGTGAAAGTGTCCGGACTGGAAGGAGGGGAAAGTGTCCGGACTGGAAGGGGGTGAAAGTGTCCGGATTGGAAAGGGGTGAAAGTGTCCAGACTGGAAGGGGGTGAAAGTGTCCGGACTGGAAGGAGGTGAAAGTGTCCGGACTGGAAGGGGTGAAAGTGTCTGGACTGGAAGGGGGGAAAGTGTCCGGACTGGAAGGGGGGAAAGTGTCCGGACTGGAAGGAGGTGAAAGTGTCCGGACTGGAAGGGGTGAAAGTGTCTGGACTGGAAGGGGGGGAAAGTGTCCGGACTGGAAGGGAGTGAAAGTGTCCGGACTGGAAGGGGGTGAAAGTGTCCGGACTGGAAAGGGGGGAAAGTGTCCGGACTGGAAGGGAGTGAAAGTGTCCGGACTGGAAGGGAGTGAAAGTGTCCGGACTGGAAGGGGGGAAAGTGTCCGGACTGGAAGGGGGGTGAAAGTGTCCGGACTGGAAGGGGGTGAAAGTGTCCGGACTGGAAGGGGGGAAAGTGTCCGGACTGGAAGGGGGTGAAAGTGTCCGGACTGGAAGGGGGTGAAAGTGTCCAGATTGGAAAGGGGTGAAAGTGTCCGGACTGGAAGGAGGTGAAAGTGTCCGGACTGGAAGAGGGTGAAAGTGTCTGGACTGGAAGAGGGTGAAAGTGTCCGGACTGGAAGGGGGTGAAAGTGTCCAGACTGGAAGGGGGTGAAAGTGTCCGGACTGGAAGAGGGTGAAAGTAGCGCAGTGCTAAATATAAAAAAATGTCCTGGTCATGAAGGGGGTAAAACCTTTCGGAGGTCAAGCGGTTAAAAGAATTATGTAGGCCTTATTAAAAGAGTTTCTCCAGGCCAAATGGTATATATATATATATATATATATATATATATATATATATATATATATACACACATATATAATTTTTTTTTTTTACGTTGGTACATGACCCCCCTGGCGGTAGTGCCCAGCCCCCCTGCTTTTTGTTTGACAATCCTCTATTAGCTTAGAAAATAGAGAACTGAATTTCAAGATTCTCCTCCAATTGACTTCAGTGGGGTTCACATGAAAGACTACTTGGCCTTATTTCATGGAGGAAAACTATTTTTTTAAATTTTTTATTTGACCTATTTCTGTGGAATAAATGAAAAAAAATAGGGGTAAAATTTTACGGTTGTGGTCTAACCTTTTAAAAAATAAAAACCTGGGTGATGTACACAGCCATAATGAAACATTATTCAGCGCTCAGTCATGTAGCACCGGTTGCTGGCACGAGGCACCTATTAGCACGGCTCCAAATCTCTGGTTTACCACTCGCCGCTCTCAGCAGACCCCAGTTTCTGGGAAGCCGTAACCAGCAACGCAGAGCCAAACCTTACAGTTTACAGCTTTCCACTCATTGTTTGGCGCTGCGGACCCTCGCAACCGTAACCACGGGAGCACGCTACACATTCGGCTTCTGCTCCTTCGGGAATTAGTCTTTGTAAGAAGGTGCACAGAGCGGTGGAGAGGCACAAAGCGAAGCAACCAATGAGATGCCACCTTTTTTGGTAGTTTGGATGATTCAGACCGGGGTCCAGGGGCGTACACGGTTCACAATGGCGACCCGACCCATGCTCCAGCCAGGCCACAACTGATCTCTCTATTTTCCTCCTGCCACTGAGTGCCCGCGGGAGTGGGAGGAGATGTGCTTTGCCATAGACTTCTATTATATCTTGTCGGTGTGATGCACTTTCAGAAAGCCCACCAAATCTGCAGGATATAATAAGAAGTGCGCTTCCCAGGTTTGAGGTTGATGGCCACATCAGAGGTCTGGTGGTTCCTGTTAATTGGCCGGTGTGGTGGCTCCCATTGATTGACTAGTGTGGTGGCTCTCATTGATTGGCCTGTGTGGAGGCTCCCAATAATTGACCAATTTGATGGCTCCTGTTAATTGGTCATTGTGGTGGATCCCATAGATTGACCAGTGTGGCAGTTCCCGTCAGCTGACCGGTGTGGAGGCTCCCATTGATTGGCCAGTGTGGAGGCTCTCAATAATTGACCAATGTAATGGCTCCTGTTAATTGGCCATTGTGGTGGATCCCATTGATTGACCAGTGTGGTGGTTCCCATTAGTTGGCTAGTGTGGAGGCTCCCGTTAATTGGCCAGTGTGGTGGTTCCCGTTAATTGGTCTATGTGGAAGCTCCAAAGTTTCATATATTACTGTTCATTATCTACTAAACTTGTTGCAGGAACCCGTCACACTTCAACATTTATTCTGGTTCTCGGAGTGCCTGGGCCTGAAACTTCTAAGTCAGGGTTTTGTCATGAGCGTCCTCTTGGGTCCATTGATTGGCCTGTATGGCTGCTCCCATATTAATTGACCAGTGTGGGGCTCCTGTTAATTGGCCGGTGTGGTGGCTCCCATTGATTGACTGGTGTGGTGGCACGCATTGATTGGCCGGTGTGGTGGTTCCCGTTAGCTGGCCGGTGTGGAGGCTCCCATTGATTGGCCGGTGTGGCGGTTCCAAATGATTAACCAGTGTGATGGCTCCTGTTAATTGGCCATTGTGGTGGATCCCATTGATTGACCAGTGTGGCACTTCGCGTTAGTTGGCCAGTGTGGAGGCTCCCATTGATTGGCTGGTGTGGTGGTTCCCATTAATTGGCCAATGTGGTGGCTCCATGGTTTCATATTTTACAGTTCATCATCTACTAAACCTGTTGCAGGAAGTCGTCACACTTCAACATTCATTCTGTTTCTCGGAGTGCCTGGGCCTGAAACTTCTAAATAAGGGTTTTGTCATGAGCGTCCTCTTGGGTCCATTGATTGGCCTTTATGGCTGCTCCCATAATAATTGACCAGTGTGGGGCTTCTGTTAATTGGCCAGTGTGGTGGCTCCTATTGATTGGCCTGTGTGGCAGCTCCCAATAATTGACCAGTGTGATGACTCCTGCTAGTTGGCTGGTGTGGTGGCTCCCATTGATTGACTGGTGTGGTGGCTCTCATTGATTGGCCTGTGTGGAGGCTCCCAATAATTGACCAATGTGATGGGTCCTGTTAATTGGCCATTGTGGTGGATCCCATTGATTGACCGGTGTGGCAGTTCCCGTTAGCTTGCCGGTGTGGAGGCTCCCATTGATTGGCCGGTGTGGCGGCTCCCAATAATTGACCAGTGTGATGGCTCCTGTTAATTGGCCATTGTGGTGGATCCCATTGATTGACCAGTGTGGTGGTGTTCCCATTAGTTGGCCAGTGTGGAGGCTCCCATTGATTGACCAGTGTGGTGGTTTCCGTTAGTTGGCCAGTGTGGAGGCTCCCATTGATTGACCAGTGTGGTGGTTCCCGTTAGTTGGCCGATGTGGAGGCTCTCATTGATTGGCCAGTGTGGTGGTTCCCAATAATTGACCGTTGTGATGGCTCCTGTTAATTGGCCATTGTGGTGGATCCCATTGATTGACCAGTGTGGTGGTTCCCGTTAGTTGGCCAGTGTGGAGGCTCTCATTAATTGGCCGGTGTGGTGGTTCCCATTAATTGGCCAATGCGGCGGCTCCATAGTTTCATATATTACGGTTCATCATCTACTAAACCTGTTGCAGGAACCCTTCACACTTCAACATTCATTCTGGTTCTCGGAGCACGCCTGGGCCTGAAACTGCTAAGTCAGGGTTTTGTCGTGAGCGTCCTCCTGGGTCCAGTATTACATGTGTTCGCTTGATCTGCTGAGAGCAATGAGCAAATAAACAGTCCGATACATAAACAGGTTCCTGGCTTAATCATGTCAGCAGCTGGTCTGCAACAGACGAGGGAGCAGAATATATAATCACCAGCGCGTCTGTTTGGAATTCTGCTTGCGAGCACCCTGCCGAGAGGGGTTTTGCGTTTGGCTAAGGTGTACGCCGTCGCTCTGGCCTGGGTGGTAACCGTTGTACTATTGCAATAACAATAAAAACCCAGAAGTGAATTCCTCCTTGTCAGCAACATTGCTGGCCAGCTGAGACTTTCAATAGAGCGGAGTCCAGGCGCACAGACCGGAGCAGGGGGTGTCGGAGGAGAGGGGTTTAGTGTCGTGTTAATCTCCAACTGGAAATGTGTGTGTGTTCAGGCCTTGCCCTGTGGAAATTATCGTAGGTCTGGCCTTCCAGGAGAACATGCTTAGTAATAAACACCTGGGGGCCTTTTGATAATGGCTGTATAAGGCCATGTGCCATGAGACCATGGGCCCCTTTATGAACGTTCGTCATCACGTGACCATACTCTTCGTACACGCCATGTATTATTGCAGTATTACCAATGAAATTGTATATTAAATATTCCCACTGTCGATAGTTAAGGACGTCGGTGGATAAAAGCACCACCAAGTCCTTACCAACCGGCTCCATTCACTTACATGGCCGGAAATTCCCATCATGGGATGAGGGTAGTGGTGATATCACTGGCCAAATACGGCAATGGCCATAGACTAAAGACGGCCATGTCCATATTTAATCATTGTCACCAAACCCCGCCTCCTTGTCATGTGTGGCATGAGCAGACGGGTTGGTGTATTGATGGGTCCCGACGATCGGCAGACGACCTTCATTGTGAATGATGTAGGAGTTACTGGATATTTTGTAGATTTTTTAAAACACAGAAAATGTGTTACAAATGTTACAACTAGGGGTGGACTGACCATTTGGAAACTCGGGCACTGCCCGAGGGCCCGGGGTCAGTAGGGGGCCCCATGAGATGCCCCTGGTACATTTTTCATAGGCTTTTTTGAGTTTGGGCAAGGACATAGGAGCCCCATGATCCCCTATTGCCCGGGGGCACCATGAGTTGTCAGTCTGCCCCTGGTTACAACTGACTTTTCCCTGTGAATGAGTATAGATAAGGGGTGGACTGACCATTCGAGCACTCGGGCACTGCCTGAGGGCCCAATGTCAGTAGGGGGCCCCATGAAATGCCCCTTGCACCTCTTTTATAGGCTTTTTTGGGTGAGCCCCATGATCCCCTATTGCCCGGGGTTCCCATGAGTTGTCAGTCCACCCCTGGTATGGATGTTATGTACCCCTTACACATTCATACAGGAGGAGGAGGATGCTTATATGGAGCCTCCAAATTCTGAAAAGCCCTCCCCCTGCACCCACCGAGCCAGGGTTGTTGGAAAGAGGCCCATATCCTCAGGGCTGGATTTCCCAATAGGCACCGTAGGCATGTGCCTACAGGCACCCTTCCAAGAGTGGCACCAGTCTGCAGGACCGCCACCAGGGAGGGACAGCCCATGATACACAAGTATGGGGCCCAGGCCGGGTGTCCCGAGGGACTCAGAAGCAGGGTTGCCAAAAGTCCGTCTGGGGGGGCGACCGGAGCTCTCAGCCAGTGATGTGATGGCGCTGCTTGATGCCTGTTGAAAATAACTACGGAGGGGTGGCATGGCCAAGAGGATCTGCTTCACTGGAGTTTCCGGCCCGCAGTTGATCTTCTCCCTAGCTGCAATACTACCTGAATCCATCCTCTGCAGGTCGGTGCTCACAGTCCCGCTGTGCCCTTTTTTTCCCACAAATAGAGATTTCTTTCGGTGGTATTTGATCCCCTGTGCGTTTATTATTTTTTGTGCTATAAAAAAAATCTGACAATTTTGAGAAAAAAACACTCTTTTTGACTTTTTGCTATTAAACATGTCCAGTAAAAAAAATTTAAAAATCGAATTTCATCATAAATTTAGGCCAAAATGCATTCTGCTCCGTGTCTTCGCTAGAAAAAATCCCGATACGTGTAAATTAATTGGTTGACGTGAAATTTACAGCGTTTACAAATGGCGGTATAGATACTGGAATTTTTTTTTAATGTTTACTAGTAATGGCGGCGATCAGCGACTTATAGCGGACATTCTGACACTGGGGGTGGGGGGGACAGACTTGGTATCACTGACATCCCCAGTGACACTAATACAGTGATCAGCGCTAAAAAAAAAAGCACTGACACTGTACTAATGGCACTGGGCAGGAAAGGGTTAACATGAGGGGCGATCAAAGGGTTAACTGTGTGCTGGGAGTGTTTTACTAGGGTGCGGGGTCTGTGTGCTTCACTGTAATCACACTGCTCTAGATGGCTGTGCATTGCACTGGGGGGGAACTGACTTGGTGTCACTGACATCCCCAGTGACACCAATACAGTGATCAGTGCTAAAAAAAAGAGCACTGACACTGTACTAACAGGGGAGTATTTACCACAAGGCATTTGCCTAGGGTGGCACTTTTTAGGGGGGCAGCACTGCCCCCAGGAAGAAGGGACATATGCGACATGGGGACCAGGAGGGATCCGAGGGAGGCTGCGGGCTGCTTGATAGTGGATGCAGAGCCCAACTGTCGTTCCCGGGGATGTCCAGAGCTGTGAAGGTGAGTGTCTTTCTCTCTGTTGCAGGCGAGGGGGTGGGTATTAGTTGAAGACTCTCTCGGGTGGGGCTGGGGCAGGGGTGATGTTGATCACTGTCAGGCTCTCTCCATGGGGGGGAAGTCTGCTATTGATCACTGTCAGGCTCTCTCCATCGGGGGGGGGGGTCAGTCTGCTGTTGGTCGGTGTCAGGCTCTCTCCGCCGAGGGGGAGGCATTCGATTTTTGTGTTGCCTAGGGCAGCACAAAACCTAAATACACCACTGTGTACTAATGGCACTGGGCAGAAGGGGTTAACATGAGGGGCGATCAAAGGGTTAACTGTGTGTAGGGAGTGTTTTACTAGGGGGCGGAGCTGACAGGGAGGAGGACTGTTAGTAAACAAAACAGTCCTCCTCCCTGGCAGGTGCCGGCTTGTAGTTACCAGCCGGGTCCCGGTGATTGACAGCCACGGCAGCGAATGGCTCACATGCGCCCCCTACCCGGAAAATGCAAAATCACATATATACGTGATTTTGCGCACCTGTGCCACTTGTAGCAGTATTTCTGCAATAGGGTGGATGGGAAGCGGTTAAAGTAGCGCAGTGCTGAATAGCAAAAAAATGAAGGGGGTAAGTGGTTAAAAGTGTACATTATCAGCAAGGAACTGATCCTTTCCTGGACGAACCAACCTCTAGGCAGGTAAATCGTTCTGAACCATCCAACCTTCTACATACCGAGTTCTGCTTGAATCAGTTCTGCGGCCCAGACTATTTTTTCACCAGTAGCTGCCATGAAATTTGCGCCTGGGGATCAGGCCCCCCTCCCCCCCCTCCTCCCGGGCCCCCGCATGCTGTCAAATCATTCCTCCGCATCAACGTGGAAATGGACTTTCAGAAATTCAAAGACGGTTACGTCAGAAGCAGAGCCCCTAGTGGCTTTTTCTAGACTTATAAAAGCCACAAATTATTTCAAAATATTGTGTTTTGAAGGAGAAAAAAAAAAAGTGAGCTGTGTAAGTTGATGTTATTTTATCCGCGTTTCATGAGCTGGAAGGAAAGTGGATTCCTAAAACCGGCATTTTTTTTTCTGTCCGGGTCGTATTATTATTATTGACTGGAATGAATCCTCCTGTTGGTACGATCTGGAAGTCGGAGAATGGACGATGGAATAGTCCACGCTCCGAGGGTGACCGATTTAAGGCGTTATTTTTGAAAGGGATGCTAAATATAAATTCCGAAGGTGATTCTCGGATGCGTTTGAAAGGTTTTGGCGTGAAATGAAGACAACCCGCGGAACAAACTTTGTTTCCGGAAGTTGTGAGGGAGTCATTTCCATTAGAGTTCCCTGTTTGGATCGCGGTCGAACATTCAAACCTAACGAAAGTTCAACCGCGAACGTCAACGAGGGAATGAACGTCAACGAGGGAACGAACATCAATGAGGGAACGAACGTCAATGAGGGAATGAACGTCAACAAGGGAACGAACATCAATGAGGGAATGAACGTCAACGAGGGAACGAATGCCAACGAGGGAATGAACGTCAACAACGGAACGAACGTCAACGAGGGAATGAACATCAACGAGGGAACGAACGTCAAAGAGGGAATGAACATCAACAAGGGAACGAACACCAATGAGGGAACGAACGTCAATGAGGGAGTGAACGTCAACAAGGGAATGAACATCCACAAGGGAACGAATGTCAAAGAGGGAATGAACATCAACAAGGGAACGAACATCAATGAGGGAACGAACGTCAACGAGGGAGTGAACGTCAACGAGGGAATGAACGTCAACAAGGGAATGAACATCAACAAGGGAACGAACGTCAACAAGGGAATGATTGTCAACGAAGGAACGAACGCCAACGAGGGAACGAAGGCCAATGAGGGAACGAACGCTAACGAGGGAATGAACATCAACGAGGGAACGAACGTCAAAGAGGGAATGAACGTCAACGAGGGAACGAACATCAATGAGGGAACGAACGTCAATGAGGGAACGAACGTCAATCAGGGAACGAACGTCAACGAGGGAACGAACGTCAACGAAGGAACGAACGTCAACGAGGGAACGAACGTCGACGAGGGAATCGAGCTGATCACAATCCCTGCCCACATCCGATTTACCCATCTGCATGGGCCCCCCTGCTGGACTGGGCCCCATACAGGAAGATTGGTGGTACCCCTTTATCCACAGCCCTGGCTGAATGTCAGAAGAACTGTTAAAAAAATTAACAAAAAAACGGCCATCCATACCAAGCCCTTCGGGTCTGGATTTTGAGGGGAACCCCCATGCCAAAATAAAAAAAAAAAGGCATGGGGGTCCGCCCCAAAAAATCCATGCTAGACCCTTATCCGAGCATGCCGCCCAGCAGGTCGGGATCACCATACCATCAGGTCACCATACCAAGCCACATGCCCTCAACATGTGGGGGTGCTTAGGGGCAGGGGGACTCTCCCCCCCCCCAAAGCACCTTGTCCCCATGTTGATGGGGACAAGGGCCTCTTCCCCACAATCGTGGCTGGTGGTTGTAAGGGTTTGCGGGCGTGGGGCTTATCGGAATCTGCAAGCCCCCTTAACAAGGGGGTCCCCAGATCCCGCTCCCCCCACTATGTGAAAAAGTATGGGGTACATTCACAAAAAAAAGTGTAGTGTAGAAATGACAGGAGACTGTCTTTGACAAGGTGGGTTGGGGTAAATTTATCTAGAGGGGGAAATTGAGGTTTGGGGGTATATTTATCTAGAGGGGAAGAGGGTGGTTTGGGGGTACCTGTATCCAGAGAGGAAGAGGAAAGTGTGGGGTACATTTATCTAGAAGGGGAGAAGGAGATTTGGGGGTACACTTATCTAGAGAGGGGAGGGAGGATTAGGGATACATTTATATAGAGGGGGAGAGGAAGGTTTGGGGGTACATGTATCTAGAAGGGGAGAAGAAGGTTTGGAGGTACATTTATCTAAAGGGTGAGAAGGTGGGTTGGGGTACATTTATCTAGAGGGGGAAATGGAAGTTTGGGGTACATTTATCTAGAAGGGGAAAAGGAGGTTTGGGGGTATATTTATCTAGAGGGATAGAGGGAGGTTTGGGGATACATGCATCTACAGGTTGAGAGGAAGGTTTGGGGGTATGTTTATCTAGAGGGGGAGGAAAGTTTGGGATACCATTACCTTGAAAGGGAAATAGAGGTTTGGGGTACATGTATCTAGAAGGGGAGATGAGGTTTGGGGGTACACTTATCTAGAGGGAGGAGTGGGGGTACATTTATCTAGAGGGGAAGAGAGTGGTTTGGGGGTACCTGTATTTAGAGGGGGAGAGGAAGGTTTGGGGAAAAATGTATCTAGAAGGGGAGAAGGAGGTCTGGGGGTACATTTACCTAGAGGGGGGAGGGATGTTTGGGGGTACATTTACCTTGAAAGGGAAATCGAGGTTTGGGGTACATGTATCTAGAAGGGGAGATGAGGTTTGGGGGTACACTTATCTAGAAGGGAAGAAGGAAGGTTGGGGTACATTTATCTAGTGGGGGAAATGGAGGTTTAGGGTACATTTATCTAGAGGGGAGGGAGGATGGGGGTACATTTATATAGAAGGGAAGAGGGTGGTTTGGGGGTACCTGTATCCAGAGGGGGAGAGGAAGGTTTGGGGGTACATTTATCTAGAAGGGGAGAAGGAGGTTTGGAAGTACATTTATATAGAGGGATAGATGGTGGTTTGGAGGTACCTGTATCTAGAGAGGGAGAGGAAAGTTTGGGGGTACATTTATCTAGAAGGGACAAAGGAGGTTTGGAGGTACATTTATCTAGAGGGGGAGATGGAAATTTGGGGGTACACTTATCTAAAAGGTGAGAAAGTGGGTTGGGGTACATTTATCTAGAGGGGGAAATGGAAGTTTGGGGGTGCATTCATCTAGAGGGGGGAGGGATGTTTGGGGGTGCCTTTACCATGAAAGGGAGATGTAGGTTTGGGGTACATGTATCTAAAGAGGAAAAGGGAAGTACATTGATGTTGTTTCTGGACATACACTTTCACCTCTGTACACAACAGGGGAAGAGACTCCAGCACTTCTGTTGAACCTCGGCGTGTACAGCGTGTTCCTCCAGAGGACTCCGTCTAGCTGAGGCCGTTAGCGTAGAATGCAAATATTTGACAGACAAATTTTCCTGCTAAAGGACCCGAGATGATTAATAGCGCCTGTCATTCAGAATTGCTGTTTTCTTCACTGATAATATTATTATTAGGTGCTCCTGTTTGTTCACAGTCAGGACCTGCAGGAGTCTGGAGTGGAGCCGGATATCGTTATGGATAAAAATATCACATACCTGACAGCCATTTACATAATAGCCGTCATACAGCGAGGAGCCATTAAAGTGGGGAAAAAATACTGGAAGAATGTACTCGGTGGTGGGACTTCTCCAAAAACCAACACCAGAGAAACCAACATCTAGATCTGTTAACAAGCCACATGTAATCTCAATATTTACACTCTGTATCCATCCAAGACAACAATCAGTTTAAGTACAATCCATTTTTTTTTACCACCATAGCGTATAAAATATACTTTGATCTTACACCCCTACAACGGAATAAAAATGGATGGACTTATTTGTCCTTTTGGTCCAGTACTGTCTTCCTTGCAACCATAGTTCCCACAGTGTTTCTTTTTCATCCATGCTGCCATTTGAATGTCTGAGCCAGCTGTGATAGCCGGATCCCTAATCCAAGATGGCAGCACTGGCCCTCTGATGACACTCTATAGACTGTCCTTCTGAGATGCATGAAGCTGGCCCCCCCAGATGATGACTGTCTCCTGTCTTTGGGGGAGGACACATGGCCTTATAGTCGGGTTTTCACCCTCCCATGGGGTCTTTCTTGGGGGAGCCCCACCTAGTACTTAAATGGACCTTGCTTCACCAGGTCCCCTAAAGAATGGGGTTTGCCTGGTTTTGGCCAGGTGGGCCATGAGTATCCCACTGTCCTCTTGGCATGCATCTGGACCCCTGATGATATGCCATTTCTATAGACTGTCCTCTTGGGATGCATGCACCTGCCCCCTGATGATGCACTGTAGACTGTCCACCTGGAATGCATGCTCCTGCCCCCTGATGATGTGCTGTAGACTGTCCTCCTAGGATGCAAGCATCTGCCCCCCCCATGTGGTGCTGTAGACAGTACTTCTGGGATGCATGCACCTTCCCCACCGATTATGCACTGTAGACTGTCCTCCTGGGATACATACACCTGCCCCCCGATGATGTGCTGTAGACTGCCTCCTGGGATGCAAGCACCTGCCCCCGATGATGTGCTGTAGATTGTCCTCTGGGATGCAAGCACCTGCACCCGATGATGCACTGTAGACTGTCTCCTGAGATGCATGCTCCTGCCCCCCGATGATGCACTGTAGATTGTCCTCCTGAGATGCATGCTCCTGCCCCCCGATGATGCACTGTAGATTGTCCTCCTGAGATGCATGCTCCTGCCCCCCGATGATGCACTGTACATTGTCCTCCTGAGATGCATGCTCCTGCCCCCCGATGATGCACTGTAGATTGTCCTCCTGAGATGCATGCTCCTGCCCCCCGATGATGCACTGTAGATTGTCCTCCTGAAATGCATGTACCTGCCCCCCCCCGATGATGTGCTGTAGACAGAGGTGGACTAACCATTTGGCCCGAGGGCCCGGGGTCAGTAGGGGGCCCCATGAGATGCCCCTGGTACCTTTTTCATAGGCTTTTTTGAGTTTGGGCAAGGACACAGGGGCCCCATGAGTTGTCAGTCTACCCCTGGCTGTAGACTGTCCTCCTGGAATGCATGCACCCTCCCCCCCCCATGATGTACCCTAGACTGTCCTCCTGGGATGCATCTGGCCCTCTGGTGACACACTATAGACTGTCCTCTTGGGAGGAGTACACTCAGCGCCCTGATGACGTCACTGCAATAGATTGTCCTCTTGGAATACATGAACCTGGTCAAATGATGACATGCTCTAGACCAGGGGTCTCTAATATTTCTAAACAAAGGGCCAGTTTAGTGTCCTTTAGGCTTAAGGGGGGCTGAACTGTTGCCACTGGGAGTAGAAAAGGTCCCGACGTCAGTGGGAATAAACAATGCCCCTTCTTTGGTGTCAGAGGGAGGAATAGCACCCTGTTGTTGGTGTTAGTGGGAGGAATAGTGCCCCATTGTTGGTGTCATTGGGCCCCATCTTTGGTGTCATTGGGAGGAATTGCGCCCCACCATTGGTGTCATTAGGCCCCATCTTTGGTGTCATTGGGAGGAATTGTGCCCCATCGTTGGTCTTACTGGGAGCAATTCTGCCCTGTCATTGGTGTCAGTGGGGGTAATTACAGTATCCCCATTGTTGGTATCAGTGAATGAAAATAGCGCCCCGAGGGCCGGATTAAAGCAAGCAATGGGATGCATCTGGCTTCTGGGCCTCATTTAGGAGATCATTGTTTTAGACCAGGGGCCTCCAAACTATGGCCCTCCAGGTGTTAAGGAACTGCAGGTCCCATGAGGCCTTGCAAGACTTTGACAGACGCAGGCAAGACTCTGAGAGGCAGAGGCATGATGGGACTTGTAGTACTTCAACAGCTGGAGGGCCATAGTTTGGAGACCCCTATTCTAGACCAGGGGTCTCCAAACGTTCTAAAGAAAGGGCCGATTTACTCTCCTTTAGACTTTAGGGGGGCTGGACTGTGTACTGTGGGAGTAAACAATGCCCCATCTCTGGTATTAGGGGGGAAACAGTTGGTGTCAGTGGGAGGAATAGTGCCCCACTGGTGGTGTCAGTGGAAGGAATAATGTCTCAAGTGCCGGATAAAGGCAAGCAAAGGGCCACATCCAGCCAGAGGGCCACAGTTTGGAGACCACTGCTCTAGACTGTCCTTTTGGGATGCATGCACCCCCCCCCCTTGGCAATGGTACACTATAGACATCTCTTTGGATGCGTACACCCAGTGCCCTGATGACATATCGCTGCTATAGACTATCTTCTTGGGGTACATGCAGCTGGCAGGCTCAGAGGGGCATGCTGACAGTAGAGGCATCAAGGGCGGGATGGGGACTGCCAAAGGGCCGGATGTGGCCCTGGGGCCCCAATTTGTCCAGTTCTGGTAGAAAAGAACCTGATTATTGGATACAGAACAAATGCTTGCGGTTCAGGTTTACTGCGATCATCACAACAGTGAGCGACTTATTTCCATGAAATGGCAGCCGCCTACATCAGAGACATGGAGGATGGAAGGGTCACATTCTACTGGCAGCAGACCTAAGTGGGTGAGGTTCTGGTTGGCAGGTGAAGTCCTGACCGTTCCTCCACAAACTAGCTGTGATCTTAGAAGGGTCGGTCCTCACAAAACCGCTCCCTGTTGGGTCTCCTTTTCATTTACGTAATGGCAGCTTTCTCATTCCTATCCACTGAGGTTCCATTTTAAAATAGAGGGGTGCCGACCCCTTCTTCTAGAAAGGCCAGTTCCCTGGTTGTCATGCTGATCCTCTGGTTTGCTTTGAATTGCTTACGGGTCAGTAAATCAGAAAATATTAAAGCCACAGGCAACATGCTACAGTATTTAAGAAGTATGTCAGCCATGCTAGTCCATATATTTCGGGTACTACAGGTTTGATTATTGGGAGAGGGGAGAAATGCCTCCTCCTTCTGCTTCTACAAAGTTACAATGTACAGTCTGATCACTGGGGGAGGGGAGACTGAGGAAATGCCTCCTCCTCCTTCTACAAAGTTACAATGTACAGTCTGATCACTGGGGGAGGGGAGACTGAGGAAATGCCTCCTCCTCCTTCTACAAAGTTACAATGTACAGTCTGATCACTGGGGAAGGGGAGACTGAGGAAATGCCCCCTCCTCCTTCTACAAAGTTACAATGTACAGTCTGATCACTGGGGAAGGGGAGACTGAGGAAATGCCCCCTCCTCCTTCTACAAAGTTACATTGTAAAGTCTGATAACTGGGGGAGGGGAGACTGAGGAAATGCTTCCTCCTCCTTCTACAAAGTCACAATGTACAGTCTGATCACTGGGGGAGGGGAGACTGAGGAAATGCCTCCTCCTCCTTCTACAAAGTTACAAAGTACAGTCTGATCACTGGGGAAGGGGAGACTGAGGAACTGCTTCCTCCTCCTTCTACAAAGTCACAATGTACAGTCTGATCACTGGGGGAGGGGAGACTGAGGAAATGCCTCCTCCTCCTTCTACAAAGTTACAATGTACAGTCTGATCACTGGGGAAGGGGAGACTGAGGAAATGCCTCCTCCTCCTTCTACAAAGTTACATTGTAAAGTCTGATCACTGGGGGAGGGGAGACTGAGGAAATGCCTCCTTCTCTTTCTACAAAGTTACAATGTACAGGCTGATCATTGGGGGAGGGGAGACTGAGGAAATGCCTCCTCCTCCTTCTACAAAGTTACATTGTAAAGTCTGATCACTGGGGGAGGGGAGACTGAGGAAATGCCTCCTTCTCTTTCTACAAAGTTACAATGTACAGGCTGATCATTGGGGGAGGGGAGACTGAGGAAATGTCTCCTCCTCCTTCTACAAAGTTAAAATGTACAGTCTGATCACTGGGGGAGGGGAGACTGAGGAAATACTTTCTCCTGCCTGAAGCGGGCTGATGACATCATCTCAGCCTAGGCACAGACTGGAGCTCATGGATGGCTTTGTAATAGGTGGAGCTTTGCTTTATATAATGAAATGTTAGCAATGTATTCATGCAGACTTGTACAGATACTGAAACTGTTCACTTTAGAAGTTCTTTTTGTACAGGTGACGTGTAGTATACATTGTACACGAGGCCTCGGCTACCATATATCCT
This sequence comes from Staurois parvus, assembly GCF_062004578.1. Lineage (NCBI taxonomy): Eukaryota > Metazoa > Chordata > Amphibia > Anura > Ranidae > Staurois > Staurois parvus. The sequence continues at coordinate 501,547 of NW_028319451.1, forward strand.
CAAATTTACAAAATGATTTCTCTGCCTTCTTGCATGTGGGGAGTCAGGAGTTAATGCTCATAAATAAGAAGGAAAATGTGCAACAATTTTGTATGGCATTCCTACCTTTTAATTACATGCAGTGTGCGGAAAAACACCACTCCCTCCTCGCTAGGAAATATACCTTAGGAGCAAATATTTGTTCTAGTGCTGAGGTAGAGCCGGTGCTGACTCCGCTTCTTAACCATTTCATTGGCAGGGCTGTCAGGATGCAGTCCTTGAGGGCCACATGCAGGCCAGAACATCACGGGCCACATGCAATGACTATATATTCAGCACGGACTACACATTATTCTCATTGACTAAACGGCGAGGTATTCATGTAACTTTTACCGAAAACTGGTTCTCGACTTTAAATTTTACTTCTAACAAAAATTCATTAATAGATTCATAGTTCCCACCAAAAACTAATAGATTCATGATTAGGTCCCACCATTAATTAATTCATAGATTCATAGTTCCCACCATTAATTCATTAATAGATTCATAGTTCTCGCTAATAATTTATTAGTAGATTCATAGGCCCACCAATAATTCAACAACATAGTCATAAGACCCACCATTAATCCATTATTGATTAATAGGTCCCACCAATAATTCAATAATAGATTCATAGGTCCCACTATTAATAATTAATAGATTCATATGTCCACCATTAATTCATTATTGGATTCATAGTTCCAACCAAAAAAATAATTAAATAGATTCATAGGTCCCACTATTAATAATTAATAGATTCATAGGTTCCAGCCATAATTGCATTATTGGATTCATAGTTCCAACCAAAAAAATAATTAAATAGATTCATAGGTCCCACTATTAATAATTAATAGATTCATATGTCCACCATTAATTCATTATTAGATTCAAAGTTCCAACCAAAAAAATAATTAAATAGATTCATAGGTCCCACTATTAATAATTAATAGATTCATATGTCCACCATTAATTCATTATTAGATTCAAAGTTCCAACCAAAAATTAATTAATATTTTCAACGGTCCCACCAATAGTTAATTAATAGATTCATAAGACCACCATTAATTAATTTAAAGATTCACGGGTGATAATTCATTATTAGATTCAAAGGTCCCACCAACAATTAATTAAAATTCATAGGTCCCACCAAAAATTAATGAATAGATTCATAGGTCCCACCATTAATTAATTTATAGATTCGTAGGTCAACCAATAATTTAATAATAGATTCATATGTTCCACCATTAATTCATTATTAGATTCATAGTTCCGACCAAAAGTTAATTAATAGATTCATGATTAGGTCCTACCAATAATTCATTAATAGATTCATCGGCCGACCAATAATTCAATAACATAGTCATAAGACCCACCGTTAATCCATTATTGATTAAGAGGTCCCACCAATAATTCAATAATAGATTCATAGGTTCCAACCAAAAAAATCATTAAATAGATTCATAGGTCCCACCAATAATAATTCATAGATTCATAGGGCCACAAATAATTCATTATTAGATTCATAGGGCCACAAATAATTCATTATTAGATTCATAGTTCCCACCAAACAGTCAATAGTAGATTCAAAGTTCCAACCAATAATTAATTAATATTTTCAACAGTCCCACCAATAGTTAATTAACAGATTCATAAGTCCACCATTAATTCATTTAAAGATTCACAGGTGATAATTCATTCTGGATTCAAAGTTCCCACCAAAAATTAATTAACAGATTCATAATTCCCACCAAAAATTAATTAATAGATTCATAGGTCCCACCATTCACGTGAGCCAAGTCTTCTCATCCAACATCAGTACCCGACCTCACAAATATTCACAAATTAACACAGACATCCTCTAAAATCTTATGGAATGTCTTTCCATAAGAGTGGAGGATCGTATAGCCACAAAGGGGGCAACTCCAAAATAATGGCTATGGTGGGGGGCTACTCCATATTAATGGCCATGGCAGTAGAGGGGGCTACATCATATTATTGGTCATTAGGGGAGGGGTAAATCCATAATGATAGCCATGGGGAGGGGGGGGAATACTACTTATTAATGGCCATTAAGGAATTTTTTTTTATTAAGAGTAAGCAAAATGGCTCAAGGATAGACCTTATGAACTTCAGCAAGATAAACCTGCCCTATGGACTTCGACATGAAGATGAACCTGCCCTATGGACTTCGACATGAAGATGAACCTGCCCTATGGACTTCGACATGAAGATGAACCTGCCCTATGGACTTCGACATGAAGATGAACCTGCCCTATGGACTTCGACATGAAGATGAACCTGCCCTATGGACTTCGACATGAAGATGAACCTGCCCTATGCACTTCGACATGAAGATTAACCTGCCCTATGGACTGCGACATGAAGATGAACCTGCCCTATAGACTTTGACGGAGGAAAAAACCTGCCCTATGGACTTTGACATGAAGATGAACCTGCCCTATAGACTTCGACATGAAGATGAACCTGCCCTATAGACTTTGACGGAGGAAAAAACCTGCCCTATGGACTTTGACGGAGGAAGAAACCTGCTTATAGACTTTGACATGAAGATGAACCTGCCCTATGGACTTCGACATGAAGATGAACCTGCCCTATGGACTTCGACATGAAGATGAACCTGCCCTATAGACTTTGACGGAGGAAAAAACCTGCCCTATTGACTTCGACATGAAGATGAACCTGCCCTATGGACTGCGATATGAAGATAAACCTGCCCTATAGACTTCGACATGAAGATGAACCTGCCCTATAGACTTTGACGGAGGAAAAAACCTGCCCTATGGACTTTGACATAAAGATGAACCTGCCCTATGGACTTCGACATGAAGATAAACCTGCCCTATAGACTTCGACATGAAGATGAACCTGCCCTATAGACTTTGACGGAGGAAAAAACCTGCCCTATGGACTTTGACGGAGGAAGAAACCTGCCCTATAGACTTTGACATGAAGATGAACCTGCTCTATGGACTTCCACAGAGAGATAAACCTGCCCTGTGGATTTTGACATAAAGGAGAACCTACCCTATGCCACACCTTATCAACAGCCACCTTGACCTGCTACAGTTCTCTTCTTCTCCATCATACACTCAAGGTCTACCATTCCCCCGCCTCTCTTTTTGCCTCTACCAACACCTACCCTGACTTTCTACAGTCCTCTTCTTCTCCATCATACACTCAAGGTCTACCATTACCCCACTTTTCTTCTTGCCACTACCAACACCTACCCTGACTTTCTAGAATCTTGTTCTTCTCCATCATGCACACAAGGTCTACCATTACCCCACTTTTCTTCTTGCCACTACCAACACCTACCCTGACTTTCTAGAGTCCTCTTCTTCTCCATCATACACACAAGGTCTACCATTACCCAACTTCTCCATTATACACTCAAGGATTATGGACTTTGACAGAGACGTCTCCAGTGGTTGACTTACCATCAGATGGAAATTCCGAGGATAGGCCCACAATCAGCTAACTGGACAGTGCAGGGGACAGCAGCAAAGTCACCCCTCTGATCTCCTCACCTGTTAGTCCTTTGACAATGTTAGATTGACAACATCATACAAAGTATTTGAGCCCCAATTGGCTTAGAGTTCTGCTCCTCCCTGTCTCAGTGGTAATGCTGTCCACAACATTACAGGAAGCTAATATAAAGACAAACGCAACTACCTTTCCAGCTTGAATTGAAAAGTACATTCAATATTTTTAAGGAACGCATAATTGTAAATATTTTTTGAAATATGTACTTTCTGTGTTCCTGCAGATGAGCCCCTCCTGAGCCTGACTTCTGGTGACACCAATGCTGGGAATAGGGTTCAATACTCCCTGCCAGTTTCCACCGCGCTCCGGAGGAAAGGTGGAGAAGTGATTGATTGACAGACTCCAGTTTTACAATCCTCCTGGGCCCTATAGAATATACCTGTTTATTTCAAGAAGGACGCCCCGTCACTGCAGGGAGAGGGATTTTGTTTTTTCTTTTTTTTTCAGGTCTGCCTGAGCTGAGTTTTGAGAAACTGAAAAATAATCTGAACAGCTTGTACATTAAATAGCAGCCAGCCAATCAATATTCATAGGGCGACGTGCCGCGTTCTACCAGACCCTTATTAACCCCTTGTGGCATAAATATTAATAAGCACATTTCTGGAACATCTGCTCGGTCAGGCTTACAATAATATTTGAAAATGGTTTCACATTTTAACGGACGCAAAAACGGATTTTCTTTTAATTTAAGTTTTCTTCATTTGAAACGTGTTATTTATTATACTTTCTTTTACTTTTTGTTCTTTGTTTTGTGGCTAATTTTAATCTTTTTTTTAATTTAATTCTTGTTATTTCTTTTTGCACTTACATACTTACTGATTTTGGTTTTTTTCAATCTTCTTCTTTCTTGGCTTTTTTATATTATTTTCTCGTATGCTTGACTCCACATTTATTTAGAGGAATATAAATAAATAAATAAACAGAGGCCAACGCCAGGGTACCCCACCCTCCCTTGACATTTATTTTTTATGTATTTTTGTAATTATTTTATATTTTATCTCAGTGTGAATGTCCCCTATAGATTCCTTATACAATTATAAGGGCGGTGTGACCATCCCCTATAGATTCCTCATACAATGAAAGGGACAGTGTGACCGTTCGTTATAGAATCCTTATACAATAATAGAAGCAGAGTGACCGTCCCCTATAGATTCCTCATGCAATAGTAGCGGCAGTGTGACAATCCCCTATAGAATCCCTATACAATGATAGGGGCAGTGTGACCATCCCCTATAGATTCCTCATACAATGGTAGGGGCAGTGTGACCATCCCCTATAGAATCCTTATACAATGATAGGGGCAGTGTGACCATCCCCTATAGATTCCTCATACAATGAAAGGGACAGTGTGGCCATCCCCTATAGATTCCGCATACAATGATAGGGGCAGTGTGAATGTCCCCTCAAGATTCCTCATACAATGATAGGGGCAATGTGACTGTCCCCTATAGAATCCTCATACAATGATAGAGGCAGTGTGACTGTCCCCTATAGAATCCTCATACAATGACAGGGGCAGTGTGACTGTCCCCTATAGAATCCACATACAATGATAGGGGAAGTGTGACTGTCCCCTATAGATTCATCATACGATGGTAGGGGCAGTGTGACCATCCCCTATAGATTCTTCATACAATGATAGGTGCAGTGTGACCATCCCCTATAGATTCTTCATACAATGATAGGTGCAGTGTGAATGTCCCCTATAGATTCTTCATACAATGATAGGTGCAGTGTGAATGTCCCCTATAGATTCCTCATACAATGATAGGGGCAATGTGACCATCCCCTATAGATTCTTCATACAATGATAGGTGCAGTGTGAATGTCCCCTATAGATTCTTCATACAATGATAGGGGCAGTGTGAATGTCCCCTATAGATTCCTCATACGATGGTAGAGGCAGTGTGACCATCCCCTATAGAATCCTCATACAATGATAGGGGCAGTGTGACCATCCCCTATAGAATCCTCATACAATGATAGGGGCAGTGTGAATGTCCCCTATAGATTCTTCATACAATGATAGGGGCAGTGTGACCATCCCCTATAGATTCTTCATACAATGATAGGGGCAGTGTGACCGTCCCCTATAGATTCCTCATACAATGATAGGGGCAGTGTGAATGTCCCCTATAGATTCCTCATACAATGATAGGGGCAATGTGACCATCCCCTATAGATTCTTCATACAATGATAGGTGCAGTGTGAATGTCCCCTATAGATTCCTCATACAATGATAGGGGCAATGTGACCATCCCCTATAGATTCCTCATACAATGATAGGGGCAGTGTGAATGTCCCCTATAGATTCCTCATACAATGATAGGGGCAGTGTGAATGTCCCCTATAGATTCCTCATACAATGGTAGAGGCAGTGTGACCATCCCCTATAGATTCCTCATACAATGATAGGGGCAGTGTGAATGTCCCCTATAGATTCCTCATACAATGGCCGGGGTATGTGTCAGAGATGGAGATCAGCGGGCGCTCCCACTCCTGTCACTCGCTGTACTTCCATTACCTGCAGATCAGGTCAGATGCTTTCTTTTCTTCGTTCCTTTCATGTCCCTGCGGTGTGTTTGTCTTTTTTATCTGTTTCTCTTCACACAATATCCGGGTGATGGTTCCCTCCAATGACACGCCTGGAAAACATTGTTATCTGGTAACCCAGCGGCAATAACACGGGTCACATAAGTCTGCTATACATGCCATGCTCAGAGGGAGGACGATTCACTGCTCAGCCCCTGCAGCGTCCGCCAGTTTTACTCCAGACACGTTATACTCCAATCAGGGGCGGACTGACCATTCGAGCTCTCAGGCACTGCCCGAGGGCCCGGGGTTAGTAGGGGGCCCCATGAAATGCCCCTAGTACCTTTTTTATAGGCTTTGTTGAGTGTGGGCAAGGACACAGGGGCCCCATGATCCCCTATTGCCTGGGGGCCCCATGAGTTGTCAGTCCGCCCCTGAATCCATCCATGCTCCATGGATCCTGGCTCTGTTATGATGTTCATGGTCTCATTGCCATGTGGTGTGATCGGCACATCTGTACGCTTCTCTCTGCGTTGCTGGTGGAGAGTTCCCCTCACTTCCTGTCTGGTCAGCAGAAGAGGAGGTGAGGATAAATCTCTCTAATGGAGCAGCAAACACAGGAGATTCCTTTTCCTGAGTCTGAAACTAGAGAAAACGTCATATGGCAGTAGCATAACTAGTGTCAGTATTTTTTTTTTTTTACCATTTTCTTTCCCTTTACAGTCTTCATTTTTTTTTTCTTTTTAATTACAAAATTTTTTGGAGCCCTGTTGGGTTTTTGGTGAGATACACTATATTGCCAAATGTATTGTCCCCGCCCTCCAAATCATGTGGTTCAGGTGTTCCAACTCTCTCCCAATCATGTGATTCAGGTGTTCCAATCCCCTCCCAATCATGTGATTCAGGTGTTCCAATCCCCTCCCAATCATGTGATTCAGGTGTTCCAATCCCCTCCCAATCATGTGATTCAGGTGTTCCAATCCCCTAAAATCATGTGATTCAGGTGTTCCAATCCCCTCCCAATCATGTGATTCCAGTGTTCCAATCCCCTCCATATCATGTGATTCAGGTGTTCCAATCCCCCCCAAATCATGTGATTCCAGTGTTCCAATCCCTTCCAAATCATGTGATTCAGGTGTTCCAATCCCCCCCAAATCATGTGATTCAGGTGTTCCAATCCCCTCCCAATCATGTGATTCGGGTGTTCCAATCTCCTCCCAATCATGTGATTCGGGTGTTCCAATCCCCTAAAATCATGTGATTCGGGTGTTCCAATCCCCTCCAAATCATGTGATTCAGGTGTTCCAATCCCCTCCAAATCATGTGATTCAGGTGTTCCAATCCCCTCCATATCATGTGATTCAGGTGTTACAATCCCCTCCAAATCATGTGATTCAGGTGTTCCAATCCCCTCCATGGACACAGGTGTATACAATCAAGCCCCTAGGCATGCAGACGGCTTCTACAAACATTGGTGAAAGAATGGGTCGCTCTCAGGAGCTCAGTGACTCCAAGCGTGGTCCCGTGATAGGTGGCCACCTGGGCAATATGTCCATCCGGGACATTTCCTGGCTACTAAATATTCCACGCTCAACTGTTAGTGGGATTATAACAAAGTGGAAGCCACTGGGAACAACAGCCACTCAGCCACCAAGTGGTAGGCCACGTCACATGACAGGGCGGGGTCAGCGCATGCTGAAGCGCACAGTGCGCAGAAGTCGCCAACTGTCTGCAGAGTCAATAGCTAAAGACCTGCAAACTTGGTGTGGCCTTCAGATGAGCCCAACAACAGTGCGTAGAGAGCTTCATGGAATGGGTTTCCATGGCCGAGCAGCTGCATCCAATCCTTCCATCACCAAGTGCAATGCAAAGCGTCGGATGCCGTGGTAAAAAAAAAAAGTCCAAAAACACTGGTTTGCAGCATTTTACCGCACTTTGCTGCGTTTTTCAGTGTTAGAGCGTTTTTACAGCTGAACAATTCATCTAGAAACCCACTAATTTGGGTTTTTTTTCCAGCCAAAAAACACTGATTACAGCCTGCAGTATGTGTGTATGGACACATAGGGTAACATGCTGGGGAGTTTATTGACTGTAGAAAAAACCGTCAAACGCCAAAAACAGTCGCTGTAAAAACGTCAAGTGTGCATGAGGACTTATACTTTTCCTATTAGAAAAAGAAAAACCCACACAAAACACATTAAAAAAACATCAAAGACGCGAGTTAAAAAAAAAAAAATTGCAAAATGCCTCAAAAACGCGGCAAAAACATAACAAGTGCGTTTTTGGTGAGGGTCCATTGAAGTGTATTACATGCAAATGCCGTCTGCCGCGGGAAAAAAAGTCTCTGACCCTTTCCAAAAAAACGCACCGGGCTCAAAACGCACAGATGTGAACTAGATCTGTGGGAAAACATGTTAAATGTAGGACTGTTAGGGCGTGTCCGCCGACTGGGGAAACGCACTGAAATCCGCATGAGAGTGAACCTTTGCCCAAAGTGTATTGGGATTTCTCCCCCACAAAAAAAAAAGAAGAAAAGTAATAAAAGTATTATTAGTAATCTTTTCTTGGCGTTTCGGAGTCGTTTGCATCACACAAGGAACGGACGGCGATCTGTCAGCAGGGCGCTCAGCGTCCCGATCGCTGGGAAGGGAAGCCGCAGATTAAGCGGCCTATGCGAGTGTTTGCCGTGGGATTCAGGTGCTTTTGTTGCTTCGGTGCGATTTGTCAGCCTGGCTTCCGCCGCGCATAACTCGCATTCTTCAGGACGAAAGCCCAGATCAGGAGCTTAGAGGAGCTGATTGGAGGTATTTGTACTGCCTGCCCTGCCTTGATCCAGCATGAGAACATAAGCCGGGGCACAGGCTGGGAGGGGGCGATGTGCCCGCCGCGCCAACAGATTCGGAGATAACCGACTGATGACGGGCACGGCTTCTCCCTCGGTACTCTTTACTGACAGATCTGGGGTCTGTTAGAGATCTCTCCTCTGTCTGGGGCTGTGACAGGTACTCTTTACTGACAGATCTGGGGTCTGTTAGAGATCTCTCCACTGTCTGGGGCTGTGACAGGTACTCTTTACTGACAGATCTGCGGTCTGTTAGAGATCTCTCCACTGTCTGGGGCTGTGACAGGTACTCTTTACTGACAGATCTGCGGTCTGTTAGAGATCTCTCCACTGTCTGGGGCTGTGACAGGTCCTCTTTACTAATTTTTTTTCTGGATCAACTTTATTGCTATCACAAGGGATGAACAAGAAGTGAGAGGTCCTCTACTAATGTTTTTTTTTTGGATCAACTTTATTGCTATCACAAGGGATGAACAAGAAGTGAGAGGTCCTCTTTACTAATTATTTTTTTGGGATCAACTTTATTGCTATCACAAGGGGTGAACAACAAGTGAGAGGTCCTCTTTACTAATTTTTTTTTTTGGATCAACTTTATTGCTATCACAAGGGATGAACAAGAAGTGAGAGGTCCTCTACTAATGTTTTTTTTTTTGGATCAACTTTATTGCTATCACAAGGGATGAACAAGAAGTGAGAGGTCCTCTTTACTAATTATTTTTTTGGGATCAACTTTATTGCTATCACAAGGGGTGAACAACAAGTGAGAGGTCCTCTTTACTAATTATTTTTTTTGGATCAACTTTATTGCTATCACAAGGGATGAACAAGAAGTGAGAGGTCCTCTACTAATGTTTTTTTTTTGGATCAACTTTATTGCTATCACAAGGGATGAACAAGAAGTGAGAGGTCCTCTACTAATGTTTTTTTTTTGGATCAACTTTATTGCTATCACAAGGGATGAACAACAAGTGACAGGTCCTCTTTACTAATTTTTTTTCTGGATCAACTTTATTGCTATCACAAGGGATGAACAAGAAGTGAGAGGTCCTCTACTAATGTTTTTTTTTTGGATCAACTTTATTGCTATCACAAGGGATGAACAACAGGTGACAGGTCCTCTTTACTGAGAGATCTGGAGTCTTTTAGACCCCACATCTCTCCTCGGCCTTCCAAAGCATCTGATCCACTCTACCTCGGGTATCGGATGCGGCCGGTCGCATTGATGGGATGGGGGGGCCGCCATCGCTGACCTCCTTCTAAAAAAGCTAGTTGCCCCTTTATTTTTTTTGGCTCCTCCGAGTCACTGACCCAAGAAACGTTAGACAGAAAATCAGCGACGTCCTTCATTCAGGATCGAGTTTCTTGAAGCATTAATTGGTCGACATTTATAGAACAATATTTCTATGAGCGTCCTGTCCTTCCCTCCGAAGCGCCAACAAAATCATCCCCCCCCCCCTCATGTGTTTCTGCAATTCCAAGCGAACAACTAATAAAAATAAACCGTCCTACGCTAAATCCCGCGGCGTGGCACGGCTCCCTCCGTCGTCTCAGCGTCATATAATCCCTTAAACTCCCGTTCAGACGCTGTGCCGGGGACGCTGCCACGCCGTAGAGCGCCCCTAATCTGCGAGCGCGCTCCCTGCCAAGAAAAGAACATACGGCGGTTTTGTGCCCGGCAGCGACGCCCCGAAGACGAATGACCGTTAGCCGTGCCTGCGGACGTTTACATTTTGTGGTCGCCGGCGCCTGAGACCCCCCGAATATCCGGCCTTCGTGGACCCGGGCTGGGGGGGGGGGGGGGCAATAATTCACATTAGCTGCAAAAAAAAAGAGCTGAAAGCTCCTCTGCTGCCGGAGACGGCTGTTGAAATGAGGAAAGCCTTAGTCCCTCTCCAGGGTACAGAGAGTGCCGGCACCGTGTTCCTGGCACACGTATACTGTATGTCAAAGGCGGGTATTTATACGGTTTAGCCCGGACCTTAATCCCGTGTTGGAAGGCTTGGGGGTCGTGTCATGGAGGTGTTGGGAAGACAGAGCCTTCCTATTGGGCTGACAGATCTTCCCAAATCGTCCCGTGGGAATGTCGCGGAATTGGAGGTCGCTGCTAGGAAGGATTTGTTAGTAAATAAACTGATTATCCGTAACAGACGCATCAGGGTTGTCCGGCGAGGCCCCCGGGGGCCGCGGCCTGGTTTTTCATCAATACTTAGGAATAGGTTGAGCGAATTAAAAAATTAAAAAAAAAATTGCCAAAAAGTGATTCTTAAGCAAAATTAAATCTCTACAAAAAAATGTAAAGATAGCCCCCCAGAAGCTTCATGCCGACAGATATTAGCACATGATGGCAGACGTACCTGGCAGCTCTCCAGTCTGTAACAGGCCCCTCCATCTTCTCCCGGGCTTCCTTCCAGGTGCAGAGTCTACGGCTGCTCGACTGAACGCGATGACGTCACTCCCGCCAATGCACGCGGAGTCCCATTATCTCGGCACAGAGTTGTGCTGTAAATGTACGCCGAGCTAAGTCATAGTCCCACTATAGGAGAGTAAGTAATAGTCCCACATCTAGGACAGCAATAGTCCCACTATAGGAGAGTAATAGTCCCACATCTAGGACAGTAATAGCCCCACTATAGGAGAGTAATAGTCCCACATCTAGGACAGTAATAGCCCCACTATAGGAGAGTAATAGTCCCACTATAGGAGAGTAATAGTCCCACATCTAGGACAGTAATAGCCCCACTATAGGAGAGTAAGTAATAGCCCCACTATAGGAGAGTAATAGTCCCACTATAGGAGAGTAATAGTCCCACTATAGGAGAGTAATAGTCCCACTATAGGAGAGTAATAGTCCCACTATAGGAGAGTAATAGTCCCACTATAGGAGAGTAATAGCCCCACTATAGGAGAGTAAGTCATAGTCCCACTATAGGAGAGTAATAGTCCCACTATAGGAGAGTAAGTAATAGCCCCACTATAGGAGAGTAAGTCATAGTCCCACTATAGGAGAGTAATAGCCCCACTATAGGAGAGTAAGTAATAGTCCCACTATAGGAGAGTAATAGTCCCACTATAGGAGAGTAAGTAATAGCCCCACTATAGGAGAGTAATAGTCCCACTATAGGAGAGTAATAGCCCCACTATAGGAGAGTAAGTCATAGTCCCACTATAGGACAGTAATAGTCCCACTATAGGAGAGTAAATAATAGTCCCACATCTAGGACAGTAATAGCCCCACTATAGGAGAGTAAAACAATGCCACCCCCCCCCCCCCCTCGTTGGGTGGAGAAAGGGATGGGGCCAAAAATGAGGAGCGCCAAAATGTTTTCCATGTTTGTGGCAGGCGATGGAATAGTACCAGCGAAAAGATTAAAATAGATGGCAATGGAAAAAATATTCCCAGGCCAGTGGTGTCACTGAAAGGAGAAAATGTCCCTCCATCGGTGGTGTCACTGAAAGGGAGAAAAATGTTCCTCTGTTGGTGGTGTCACGGGAAGAAACACAACAAAAAAAGCTCTTCCCCCTCCCCAGTACAGGGTTCTTCCCTTAACTCCGACCCCCTCCCTCACTACAAAGCTCACCCATCTTCCTACTAGTAAAGAGCTCCCTCTAGCCCTCTGCTTCTCCATACCCCCAATAAGGAGCCCCCCCACTCCCTGGCTCCCCAGTACACAGTGCTCCCCACAGTACAGAGCTCCCCCCACCCCTTAGCCTCTGGTACACAATGCCCCCCCCCAGTACAGAGCTCCCCCCACTCCCTGGCCCCCCAGTACACGGTGCTCCTCCAGAGTACAGGGCTCTCCCCACCCCTAGCCTCCCCAGAATAGAACTCCCCCTCCTCCCAACCTCCTAATGTACAGAGCTCCCCCTCTTTCCACCAGTAGTGCAGAGCTGCCCCCACCCCCTAACCCCCCAGTACACAGTTCTTCCCCCAGTACACAGCTCTTCTCATTGCTAGCCTCCCCAGAACAGAGCTCACCCTTCTCCCAACCCCCAGTGTACAGACCTCCCCTCTACTTCCACCCCCAATACAGAGATCCCCCCACCCCCTAGCCCTCCCTGTACACAGTGCTCCCCCCCAGTACAGAGATCTCCCCAGTTCTAGCCTCCCCAGAACAGAGTTCCACCTCCTTGCAACCCCCAGCACACAGACCTCCCCCTCCTTCCAACCCCCAGTACAGAGCTCCCCCACCCCCTGGCCCCTGTGTACACAGTGTTCCCCCCCAGAACAGAGCTCTCCCCACTGCTGCCCTCCGCAGAACAGAGCTCCCCCTCCTCCCAACCACCCAGTGCATAGACCTCCTCCCAACCACCCAGTACATAGACCTCCCCCCTCCTCCCAACCCTCCAGTACACAGACCGCCTCCTCCTCCCAACCCTCCAGTACACAGACCGCCCCCTCCTCCCAACCCCCCAGTACACAGACTTCCCTCTCCTCTCAATCCCCAAGTACATAGATTGCCCCCTCCTCCCAACTCCGCAGTAGACAAACCTCTCCCCTCCTCCCAACCCTCCAGTACACAGGCCGCCCCTCCTCCCAACCCCCCAGTACACAGACCTCCCTCTCCTGTCAATCCCCAAGTACTTAGATTGCCCCTCCTCCCAACCCCCCAGTACACAGACCTCTCCTCCCAACCTCCCAGTACACAGACCTCCCCTCTCCTCCCAACCCCCAGTACAGAGCTCCCCCCACCCCCTAGACCCTGAGTACAGTGTGCCCCCCCCAGTACAGAGCTCCCCACACCTCTAGCCTGCCCAGAACAGAGCTCCCCCTCCTCCCAACCCCCCACCCCCGCAAGTAGACAGACCTCCCTCCCCAGTGAAGAGTTCCTCCACCCCTTAGCCCCCCCCCCAGAACAGTTCTTCCCCCCTTCTCCCAAAAACATCAAAAAAAAAAAAAAATTCTTTATAGATTTTGGCCAAAATGTATTCTGCTCCGTGTCTTCGGTAAAAAAAAAATCCAGTAAGTGTTTATTGATTATTGATTGTTTATTGATCGGTACACTTGAAAGTTGTGACGTCTACAAACTACGGGATATATACCGGAATCTGTATTTATTTATACTAGTAATGGCGGACAATAGCAACTCTCCGCCGCTGGTCACCTCCACTAACTTTAGCGCACGTCTAAAGCCGCAGCATCCAAGACGCGGCGTGGTCTGGACTCTCGGGGGCCGATGGGTGAAAAGTGATGTCATGGATCTGTCCTTCTCTCGGCTTCAGCAATCATTTCCTCCTCGCCACACAATGATTGGGCCCCACCGCGCTAATTTCAACCAGACCCCCCCTCCCTCCCCCCATACGGCGCCCTGTTTCCAGGAACAATATTATTATTATTTTGCAAGTGGCTGTTTTTATTTTAATTCCATCAACAAGCGACGTCCAATTAGTCGCCGTTCACAATCAGCCCCGGCCGCAATTAGCTTGTCAGAATTCGGTTTGCTTTTGTTAATTGGGCCTCGCGCCGTCCTGTCCGCGTGCAGATTCCGCGTCGGCTCCAATTTAGCTCATCGCAGGGGCCGTCGGGACCGAGGCATGAGGGGCCGAAGGCTTCACAGAATTCCATGAGCAACAGGGATAGAGGAATGATCTCCGCTGGCTGCCACACCGAATCTACTTCTATTAATTATTTACTTTTATTAAAATTATTTATTTGTTTTTTTTCCCAAATTATTTATTTGCTCTATATTTATTTTTCATATATATATTTATTTTTGTATTTTTTCTCAAATTATTTATTTGTTATTAATTTTTTCACAATTTATTTTTCTCCAAATGATTAATTTGTTATTTTTATTTATTTTCCAAATTATTTATTTATTATTTTTCTCCGAATTATTGATGTGTTATTTATTAATTTTTCCAAATTATTTATGTTTTTTTTTCCAAACTATTTATTTGCTCTCTATTTATTTTTCATATATATATATATATATATATATATATAAAGTGAAAAAATTAATAACAAATAAATAATTTGAAATAAAAACAAACAAAAACACCTATATATATATATATATATATATATGTTTTTGTTTGTTTTTTATTTCAAATTATTTATTTGTTATTAATTTTTTCACATTTTTTTTTCTCCAAATGATTAATTTGTTATTTTTATTTATTTTCCAAATAATTTATTTATTATTTTTCTCCAAATTATTGATGTGTTATTTATTTATTTTTCAAAATTATTTATTTGTTTTTTTTTCCAAATTATTTATTTGCTCTCTATTTTTCATATATATATATTTGTATTTTTTTTTTCAAATTATTTATTTGTTATTAATATTTAAAAAAAAAATTTCTCCAAATGATTAATTTGTTATTTTTATTTATTTTGAAAAAAACGTATTTATTATTGTTCTCCAAATTACTGAGGTGTTATTTATTTATTTTTCCAAAAAAAATTTTTTTACCACATTATCTATTTGCTATTTTTTTCTTGAATATGTACGTATGTATTTATTTATTTATTTTTGTATTTTTTTTTTTCAAATTATTTATTTGTTATTAATATTTTCAAAAATGTTTTTTCTCCAAATTATTAATTTGTTATTTTTATTTATTTTCCAAAAAGTGTATTTATTATTTTTCTCCAAATTACTGAGGTGTTATTTATTTATTTTTCCAAATAATTTTTTTTTCCCACATTATCTATTTGCTATTTTTTTCTTATATATGTACGTATGTATTTATTTATTTATTTATTTTTGTATTTTTTTTTTTCAAATTATTTATTTGTTATTAATTTTTTCACAATTTTTTTTTTCTCCGAATGATTAATTTGTTATTTTTCTCCAAATTATTGATGTGTTATTTATTTTTCTTTTCCCCAAACCTCCCCAGTCAAAGAGGGACAGTTTGATAGCTTTGTGAAAAATGACGTGTCTTTTCATCCTTGTGTACATAAAGTTGCGTCATTCAAGGTGTTCGCATTGCTTCGTGGTCATACTCATGCCCATCGCATGCCCCCCCATCACACATGGCACAATGGCGCGGTGGGCCGGCCCTGCCAGGGAAGGTGGAGGAATAAAGGGCCGTCTGTTGTGCCTGATCTGTGTTATATCTGCAGTGCGCTCCATAATGAGGTGTTAGGTAACAGAACGTACCGGAGCCGCGGCGGCCGGAGGAAACCCTCCAACCCCAACTAGTCAGGACGAATTTATACTTCCTCATTATTGGCGAGCCGGGCGTTCGCTCGGTGGAATCCGATTGTGGGACGATGACGATGGGAGCTTCATGCCGGGAAATAAAGTGATGACATAAGAGATCGCATTAAAACAAGCGATGGAGGCGGGAGGGGAAATCGTTAGGCAGCGAAAACTGAAATGTAACAAAAAGTATCACAAAGTATTCATTTGTATAATAAATTAATAGAAGTATAAATATATATAATGAATAATATTCTAAATGTAAATAATCGCAGTATCCAGGGATCAGGGAACACGCTCCCAGGCTGCATTCACACTTCAGCGCGGCGAATTTTGTGTGGTTTTGCGTGTGTTTTTTTTTTTGCGTGATTTTGCGCATTTTGATACAGCGGTTTTAGGCATTTGTGAGCTTTGGCATTTATTTTATTAGCCAATAGAGAAAGATATCATCTGCGGCATCATTTGTCGCTAGGTTTTCAGCTTTTTTTTAGAATTTCCATCATCTTCTCTTTTTTAATTATTATTGTA
Organism: Staurois parvus; assembly: GCF_062004578.1. Taxonomy (NCBI): domain Eukaryota; kingdom Metazoa; phylum Chordata; class Amphibia; order Anura; family Ranidae; genus Staurois; species Staurois parvus. The sequence goes on from NW_028319451.1 coordinate 518,180, forward strand.
ATTTTTTTTTTGTTACGGTAAGAGGTTAGAGTTAAGATTAGGGGTTGGGGTTTGGGGTGGGGGCTAATATTTTATTTATTGTCTTCTTCGTTGATATTGTAAGGATTGGGTGTTGTTAATAATAATAATAATAATAATAAATGAAAAAGTAAATGTAAAATAAATACACAAAATAAATGATCATTATTTTTATTAATATTATTATTATCATTTTATTTATATTAAAAAAAGTTTAAAGTTAAGATTAGGGGTTGGGGTTTGGGGTGGGGGCTAATATTTTATTTATTGTCTTCTTCGTTGATATTGTAAGGATTGGGTGTTGTTAATAATAATAATAATAATAATAAATGAAAAAGTAAATGTAAAATAAATACACAAAATAAATGATCATTATTTTTATTAATATTATTATTATTATTTTATTTATATTAAAAAAAAGTTTAAAGTTAAGATTAGGGGTTGGGGTTTGGGGTGGGGGCTAATATTTTATTTATTGTCTTTTTCTTCTTCGTTGTTGTTGGAAGGGTTGGGTGTTGTTAATAATAATAATAATAATAATAGTAATAAATGAAAAAGTAAATGTAAAATAAATACACAAAATAAATGATCATTATTATTATTATTATTTTATTTATATTAAAAAACTTTTGTTAGGGTAAGAGGTTAGAGTTAAAGTTAGGATTAGGGGTTAGGGTTTGGGGTAGGGGCTAATATTTTATTTATTGTCGTCTTCTTTTTTGTTTTTGTAAGGGTTGGGTGTTAATAATAATAATAGTAATAAAAGAAAAATTAAATGTAAAATAAATACACAAAATAAATGATCATTATTGTTATTAATATTTATATAAAAACATTTTTGTTAGGGTAAAAGGTTACAGTTAAAGTTAGGATTAGGGGTTGGGGTTTGGGGTAGGGGCTAATATTTTATTTATTGTCTTCTTTTTTTTTGGTGTAAGGGTTAGGGTGTTATTATTATTAATAACAATAATAATAATAAATGAAAAAGTAAATTTAAAATACATACACAAACAAATAAAAATAATCATGAATAAATAATAAATACAATAAATGAATACTACAGAATAATAAATAAATATTAATTAACCCCTAACCTTTATCCTTTAACCCTTAAAAAAATAAACTATTAATAATAATATAAATAATAATAAACATCCTAGCTCAAAATAAATGATCATTATTTTTTATTATATTATTATATTTTATTTTTATTTTTAATATATTATTAATAATAATAATTATATATATATATATATATATATATATATATATATTTATTTTTTTTTTAGTGTAAAAGGTTAAAGTTAAGATTAGGAGTTAGGGTTTGGGGTGGGGGCTAATATTTTATTTATTGTCTTCTAGTGGCAAAAGAACGTAAGTGTAAGACACACCCCTTGCCACGCCCCCCTTCCTTAAAGGATCAGTGTTTTTATGCCTTTTTATTGGCTTTTGAAATTTACAAATGGAAATTGGATGAAAGTTTTAGCCCCGGGAAACATATAAATAGCGCATTTTTATAGACAACTATAGAGATCTGACCAATATGAGGGACCAATGAGGACGGAGGAGGGACTTTGTTGCGAATGAGGGACAGTCGCTCGAAATCAGCGACAGTTAGGAGCTATACTAAAGCACCAGGCCGGGGAGGGGGCGGGCTCAGCCAACTCCTGCTCTCAGATGCCGATCGGGCAGCCATGGTGGATCCAGACAATATTGTCGGGATCCCTCCAGGTCCTGGAGCAGCTGATAGCGCCGGAGTTGGTGCAAGGATCCCTGTCTACATCGGAGAAGGCACACCCCAGTACGGCATATTTACAGCATCTCCCGGATCCAGCGGCCCCCAGATCCAGTGTTTCCCAGATCCAGCATCTCCCAGATCCAACGTCTCCTGGATCCAGCGTACCCCAGGTCCAAAGTCTCCTGGATTCAGTGTCTCCCGGATCCAGAGTTTCCCGGATCCAGCATCTTCCAGGTCCAGCGACTCCCAGATCCAATGTACCCCAGATCCAGAATCTCCCAGATCCAGCGTCTCCCGGATCCAGCGTCTCCCAGATCCAGCATCTCCCAGATCCAGCGCCCCCCAGATCCAGAGTCTCCCGGATACAGCATCTCCCAGATACAGCGTCCCCAGGATCCAGAGTCTCCCGGATTCAGAGTCTCCCGGATTAAGCGTCTCCCGGATCCAGAGACTCCTGGATCCAACGTCTCCCAGATCCAGAGTCTTCCAGATCCAGCGTCTCCCGGATCCAACATCTCCTGAATCCAGTGTCTCCTGGATCCAGCGTCTCCTGGATCCAACGTCTCCCGGATCCAGCGTCTCCCGGATCCAAAGTCTCCCGGATCCAGTGTCTCTCGGATCCAGCGTCTTCCGGATCCAGTGTCTTGTGGATCCAGCATCTCCCGGATCCAGTATCTCCCGGATCCAAAGTCTCACGGATCCAGAGTCTCCCAGATCCAGTGTCTCTCGGATTCAGCGTCTTCCGGATCCAGTGTCTCCTGGATCCAACGTCTCCCGGATCCAGCGTCTCCCGGATCCAAAGTCTCCCGGATCCAGTGTCTCTCGGATCCAGCGTCTTCCGGATCCAGTGTCTCTCGGATCCAGCGTCTTCCGGATCCAGTGTCTCCTGGATCCAACGTCTCCCGGATCCAGCGTCTTCCGGATCCAGTGTCTCGTGGATCCAGCGTCTCCTGGATCCAGCATCTCCCGGATCCAAAGTCTCCCGGATCCAGCGTCTCTCGGATCCAGCATCTCCCGGATCCAGCGTCCCCCAGATCCAGCGTCTCCCAGATCAAGAGTCTCCCGGATCCAGCGTCTCCCGGATCCAGCGTCCCCCCGATCCAGCGTCTCCTGGATCCAGCGTCTCCCAGATCCAGCGTCCCCCAGATCCAGAGTCTCCCAGATCCAGAGTCTCCCGAATCCAGCGTCTCCCAGATTCAGCATCCCCCAGATCCAGAGTCTCCCGGATCCAGCGTCCCCCGGATCCAGAGTCTCCCGGATTCAGAGTCTCCCGGATAGAGTCTCCCGGATCCAGCGTCTCCCGGATGCAGAGTCTCCCGGATCCAACGTATTCCAGATCCAGAGTCTCCCGGATCCAACGTCTCCTAGATCCAGCGTCTCCCGGATCCAGTGTCTGCCGGATCCAATGTCTCGTGGATCCAGCGTCTCCCGGATCCAGCATCTCCCGGATCCAAAGTCTCCCGGATCCAGCGTCTCTCGGATCCAGCATCTCCCGGATCCAGCGTCCCCCAGATCCAGCGTCTCCCAGATCAAGAGTCTCCTGGATCCAGCGTCTCCCGGATCCAGCGTCCCCCAGATCCAGCGTCTCCTGGATCCAGCGTCTCCCAGATCCAGCGTCCCCCAGATCCAGAGTCTCCCGGATCCAGTGTCTCCCAGATTTAGCATCCCCCAGATCCAGAGTCTCACGGATCCAGCGTCTCCCAGATCCAGCGTCTCCCAGATCCAGCATGCCCCAGATCCAGCGTCTCCTGAATCCAGCGTCTCCCGGATCCAGCGTCTCCTGGATCCAGCGACTCCCGGATCCAGAGTCTCCCAGATCCAGCATCTCCAGAATCCAGCGTCCCCCAGATCCAGCGTCTCCCAGATCCAGAGTCTCCCGGATCCAGCATCTCCCTGATCCATAGTCTCCCGGGTCCAGCATCTCCCGGATCCAGAGTGTCCAGGATCCAGAGTCTCCCGGATCCAGCGTCTCCTGGATCCAGAGTCTCCCAGATCCAGTGTTTCCCAGATCCAGCGTCCCCCAGATCCAGAGTCTCCCAGATCCAGCGTCTCCCAGATCCAGCGTCTCCCAAATCCAGCGTCTCCCGGATCCAGCGTCTCCCAGATCCAGAGTCTCCCGGATCTAGAGTCTCCCGAATCCAGCGTCTCCCGGACACAGTGTTTCCCGGATACAGCATCCCCCAGATCCAGTGTCTCCCGGATCCAGCATCTCTCAGATCCAGCATCTCCCGGATCCAGAGTCTCCCAGATCCAGAGTCTCCCAGATCCAGAGTCCCCCAGATCCAGTGTCTCCCGGATCCAGCGTCTCCCGGATCCAGATCCCCAAGATCCAGCGTCTCCCGGATCCAGCATCTCCCGGGCACCATTTGTTGGCTCTCAGGTTGGCTGTAGTTGTTGCACGGGATTTCTCCCGATTCGGGATGTCAGGTTTCCTAGTCGGGGTGCGGGGGGGGGGGGGGGGTGTTTATTCTTCCTCGGGTCTCCCCGCCTGATGGCCGCCGCCGGCTGCTCATTCCTCCGTGCGCCATTTGTGTCAATAAAGCCTCGCTGTTTATTTTCCCAAGTGCAATCCACCTGTCCTTCTCCTGCGATTTGAGCCCCCCCTCCCCCGTCTCCATAATGGCGGGGCTCATCTCCGCATAACAGGGGTTAATCATTATTATAAATTCAAACCATTTGAACAAACAACCTTCAGCCCCAACCGGAGCGATTGGAAGGACTTCACACCTCCCGACGTGTACTTGTTACCAGATGGAGCCATTACACTCTACACAGCCGGGGTGGGAGCTCTGCAGAGCCAGACTAAGACAGGGTCGGGGCTCTTTACAGTCTGGACCGTACTGATGGAGACGAGTATATTACCGACCAACAGAGACGAGTATATTACCAGCCAACAGAGACGAGAATATTACCAACCAACAGAGACGAGTATATTACCAACCAACAGAGACGAGTATATTACCAGCCAACAGAGACGAGAATATTACCGACCAACAGAGACGAGTATATTACCTACCAACAGAGACGAGTATATTACCTACCAACAGAGACGAGTATATTACCGACCAACAGAGACGAGTATATTACCGACCAACAGAGACGAGTATATTACCAACCAACAGAGACGAGTATATTACCTACCAACAGAGACGAGTATATTACCGACCAACAGAGACGAGTATATTACCTACCAACAGAGACGAGTATATTACCAGCCAACAGAGACGAGTATATTACCGACCAACAGAGACGAGTATATTACCGACCAACAGAGACGAGTATATTACCGACCAACAGAGACGAGTATATTACCGACCAACAGAGACGAGTATATTACCGACCAACATAGACGAGTATATTACCGACCAACAGAGACGAGTATATTACCAGCCAACAGAGACGAGTATATTACCGACCAACAGAGACAAGTATATTACCGACCAACAGAGACGAGAATATTACCAACCAACAGAGACGAGTATATTACCTACCAACAGAGACGAGTATATTACCAACCAACAGAGACGAGTATATTACCGACCAACAGAGACGAGTATATTACCGACCAACAGAGACGAGTATATTACCTACCAACAGAGACGAGAATATTACCAACCAACAGAGACGAGTATATTACCTACCAACAGAGACGAGTATATTACCAACCAACAGAGACGAGTATATTACCGACCAACAGAGACGAGTATATTACCTACCAACAGAGACGAGTATATTACCTACCAACAGAGACGAGTATATTACCGACCAACAGAGACGAGTATATTACCGACCAACAGAGACGAGTATATTACCGACCAACAGAGACGAGTATATTACCTACCAACAGAGACGAGTTTATTACCGACCAACAGAGACGAGTATATTACCGACCAACAGAGACGAGTATATTACCGACCAACAGAGACGAGTATATTACCGACCAAGAGAGACGAGTATATTACCGACCAACAGAGACGAGTATATTACCGACCAACAGAGACGAGTATATTACCGACCAACAGAGACGAGTATATTACCGACCAAGAGAGACGAGTATATTACCGACCAACATAGACGAGTATATTACCGACCAACAGAGCCGAGTATATTACCGACCAACAGAGACGAGAATATTACCGACCAACAGAGACGAGTATATTACCGACCAACAGAGACGAGTATATTACCGACCAACAGAGACGAGTATATTACCTACCAACAGAGACGAGTATATTACCGACCAACAGAGACGAGTATATTACCGACCAACAGAGACGAGTATATTACCGACCAACAGAGACGAGAATATTACCGACCAACAGAGACGAATATATTACCGACCAACAGAGACGAGTATATTACCGACCAACAGAGACGAGTATATTACCGACCAACAGAGACGAGAATATTACCGACCAACAGAGACGAGTATATTACCGACCAACAGAGACGAGTATATTACCGACCAACAGAGACGAGTATATTACCTACCAACAGAGACGAGTATATTACCTACAACAGAGACAAGTATATTACCGACCAACAGAGACGAGTATATTACCGACCAACAGAGACGAGTATATTACCGACCAACAGAGACGAGTATATTACCTACCAACAGAGACGAGTATATTACCGACCAACATAGACGAGTATATTACCGACCAACAGAGACGAGTATATTACCGACCAACAGAGACGAATATATTACCGACCAACAGAGACGAGTATATTACCGACCAACAGAGACGAGTATATTACCGACCAACAGAGACGAGAATATTACCGACCAACAGAGACGAATATATTACCGACCAACAGAGACGAGTATATTACCGACCAACAGAGACGAGTATATTACCGACCAACAGAGACGAGTATATTACCGACCAACAGAGACGAGTATATTACCGACCAACAGAGACGAGTATATTACCGACCAACAGAGACGAGTATATTACCGACCAACAGAGACGAGTATATTACCGACCAACAGAGACGAGTATATTACCGACCAACAGAGACGAGTATATTACCGACCAACAGAGACGAGTATATTACCGACCAACAGAGACGAGTATATTACCCACTACTGGATTCCTGAAGAAAACTACAGGAGGAGGGCGGAGACCAGACCAGTCACTTTGAACAGGGAGAGACAGCAGAGATGTGGGAGGGGCCCAGAAGGCTCCACCCACTACTGTCTGCCTGCCGAAAACTACAGAATGGGGGCGGAGACCAGACCAGTCACTTTGAACAAGGAGAGGCAGTTGAGCTGTTGGAGGAGCCAATAGGCTCCACCCACTACTAGTTTCCTGTAGAAAAGTACAGTAGGTGGGCGGAGACTAGACCAGTCACCCTACACAGGGAGGGACAGCAGAGCTGTTGGAGGGGCCAGTAGGCTCCACCCACTACTGGCTGGCTGCAGAAAATTACAGGAGGGGGGCGGAGACCAGAACAGTCAGCCTGCACAGGGAGAGACAGAAGAGCTGTGGGAGGGGCCAGTAGGTTCCACCCACTACTGGCTGCCTGCAGAAAATTACAGGAGGGGGCGGAGAATAGACCAGTCACCCTGCACAGGGAGAGACAGAAGAGCTGTGGGAGGGGCCAGTAGGCTCCACCCACTACTAGTTTCCTTTAGAAAAGTACAGTAGGTGGGCGGAGATTAGACCAGTCACCCTACACAGGGAGGGACAGCACAGCTGTTGGAGGGGCCCAGCAGGCTCCATCCACTACTGGCTGCCTGCAGAAAATTACAGGAGGGGGGCGGAGGCCAGACCAGTCACCCTGCACAAGGAAAGACAGCAGAGCTGTTGGAGGGGCCCAGCAGGCTCCACCCACTACTGGCTGCCTGCAGAAAACTACAGGAGGGGGGCGGAGACCAGACCAGACCCCCTGCACAAGGAGAGAGCGCAGCAGTGAGCGGTCTTTACTCCAGGAAGTCTCACACTGGATGACGGCACAGATCTGGAAGAAATACTCAAAGCTCACCGAGATCCCAGAAGAAGACACGCGACCGATGGATTTATATCATATCTGGTGATCCAGGAGTTCAGCTTCAATTCCTTGGCCCACTAAACAGATCCCTTCACCCCCCCCTCGTATCTTGAAGTCTCCGGGTTCCTCCCATCACTGTTCCCGGCTCTACCTGGATCCAGCCGACCCACCTACACCCGCCTGACTCACTTACCTGGAACTTTCCTTTCTGCCTACTCTACACAAGAACAACATCTGAGATGAAAAGCTACAAGACCCCGGCCGGCTTTCTCCTATTTCTCTAAGTGGGACGCCAACACCTTCTATGTTGTTTCTTTCCCAATTTCTACAAACAATGTTAATTGCCGGGGTTAGGCCCCGCGCCGTGTGGGTGGAATATCATCACGACCTATGCTAATCGAATATAAATATTAATTATCAGAATTAGCACCTTGGGAAAGGAAGGGCAACGCAAACAGCACAGCCGTGCCAATACCTCCCACTTCAATCCATTAATGAGCGACCTCAGGAAGAAAGAGGGCGATCGCGCCCTCGAAACACGAAAGGGAACACCGGGCCATGTTTTCCAGTTTTGAAGTATTAAAAATGGATTTATAAAATGTAATACATGGGGCATCCATGGCATGTGGTTTGTAAAGCTTGCTGGAAGGTCCAGGAGGGCCTGCATGCTTGTTTGCAGCCTGTGTACAACTGAGCGGGTGCCCATCTCTGCTAGGAGAGAGGGGAGCATTTCCATCTACCGGAGTGTACAAGGAGATCTCACCTCTTTCTTTCTGTTTCACAGTATTGGCTGTAAAAAGGGATGAGCTGAACTTGCCTGGGTCCAGTTGGAGTGAGGTTCGGTGGACAGTCATACCCTTGGAGTTTGGTAGAGATTTTAAGGGGGTACCTCACACAAAAAGTTCTATCTAAAAATCAATAGCAATCCCTTAATCCAAGCATTCAGTCTGGGGGGAAGGGCACCCCACGAAACCATACTAAGCCACATGCCCTCAACAAGTGAAAAGGTGGGGGACCCCCTTAGAAAAGCACCTTCCCCACAATCATGGTTCTTGAGGTCTATAGGTGGGGGGGGGCGGCTTACTGAATCTGGAAGCCACCCTTTAATATTAAGGGGGTCGCCAGTATACAACCCTTCCTTCCTCTAAGTGAATGAGTATGAGGTAGTACCCCCTACCCCTCCTCCTGAACCGTTCCAGGCCAAATGCCCTCAACATGGGAGAAGGTGCCTTGCCATGGGGGACCCCCTTAGAAAAGTGCCTTCCCCATGACCATGGTTGATGGTTGTGGGCTTTTATAGGTGGGGGTGCTTGCTGAATCTGGAAGCCATCCTTTAATAATAAGGGGGCCCCAGTATACTACCCTTTCTCTATGTGAATGAGTATGAGGTAGTACCCCCTACCCCTCCTCCTGAACCATTCCTGGCCCCATGCCCTCAATATGGGAGAAGGTGCCGTGCCATAAGGGACCCCCCCTAGAAAAGCACCTTCCCCACAGCCATGGTTAATGGTTGGTTTTATAGGTGGTGCTTACTGAATCTGGAAGCCACCCCTTAATAATAGGGCCCCCCAGATATACTACCCTATCTCTATGTGAATGAGTATGAGGTAGTATCCCTACCCCTCCTCCTGAACCATTCCAGGCCACATGCCCTCAACATGGGAGAAGTTGCCGTGCCATGGGGACTCCCCTAGAAAAGCAACTTTACCACAACCTTGGATGATGATTGTGGGGTTTTATAGGTGGGGGGTGCTTACTGAATCTGGAAGCCGCCCTTTAATAAGGGGGTCCCCAGTATACTACCTTTCCTCTATGTGAATGAGTATGAGGTAGTACCCCCTACCCCTCCTCCTGAACCATTCCAGGCCACATGCCCTTAACATGGGAGAAGGTTCCGTGCCATGGGGGACCCCCCTAGAAAAGCAGATTCACCACAACCGTGGATGATGGTTGTGAGGTTTTATAGGTAGGGGGTGCTTACTGAATCTGGAAGCCGCCCTTTAATAATAAGGGGGCCCCCAGTATACTACCCTTTCCCTATGTGAATGAGTATGAGGTAGTACCCCCTACCCCTCCCCCTGAACCATTCCTGGCCCCATGCCCTCAACATGGGAGAAGGTTCCGTGCCATGGGGGACCCCCCTAGAAAAGCACCTTCCCCACAGCCATGGTTGATGGTTGGTTTTATCGGTGGTGCTTACTGAATCTAGAAGCCATCCTTTAATAATAGGGCCCCCCCTGGAATTTCTACCCTATCTCTATGTGAATGAGTATGAGGTAGTACCCCTACCCCTCCTATGAACCATTCCAGGCCCCATGCCCTCAACATGGGGAGGATGTCTTGCCAGTGGGGAGCACACCTTGGAAAAGTACCTTGTCCTCAAATTGATGAGGACAAGGACCTCATCCCCACAGCCCAATGGTTGTGGGGGTTTCCAGACAGGGGGGCTTATTTGAATCCTAAAACCCCCCTTTAATATAAGGGATCCTCCAGAAATCTCCCTGCCCCCTTGTGAATGAGTAGAGGTACATAGTAGCCCTACTCATTCAAACACAACAAAAAAACAAGATGTCACCTAGAAATAGACACCTAAGCCTTTGACAGGCCCTTTAATAAAATGCCCCCCCCCCCCAAAAAAAAAAATGTAAATCGATCATCAATCATGATGCCTGCTGGCCACTGACTTGCCAAAAAAAAAGAACATTGATCCCAACAACACTCATAGCCAAATGACAGCACCTGAGATATATAGGGGAATGGATGGGGATAGCGGTGACATCATTGAATAAATATTTGGTCAATGTCACTGCCCAAAATAGGAACAGTGGCCATATTTGAACAGTGATGTCACTGCTGTCACCACCCTTTGGCTTGGGATTCCTCGTGACCTCAGCGGTTCCTAGGGACTTGGTGGATGCAAGCACCCGCTGCTTCCCTAGCAACCAGTGACAGCGATGGTGACAATTTTCACATGGTGACAACAAGACGAGATTTCCTCTCACTTCCTGTTGTGTCTCTTGAACAGGAAGTAAAAAAAAACAGAGTTTATTTTTAATTGTGTCTATCCAAAACTACAGAAGACAAGAAATTGTGTTTGGATGTGCGCTCAGCCGCTCCCACTCACATATACATGTCAACCATCCATACAGAAGACTATAGTTCGCCATGAAGCGGGGGAGCCGGGGCATGAATCTGGCTTGTTTCTGGTTTTTCCAACACCTCTCCTGGCTGCGGCCTCATTTTTCTTGTCGTGGGGACAAGTCGAGCGCTCGTCTTGGCCATGCAAATGAGAATTCCTTCAGGACGCTCGCGGGTTCGTACAAACAGCTTCTATAACACATGTTGGTTTAGGAAGGAGGACGCCGAGGTGTCAGAAGACGTTTTTAATGGCGATGAGGATGTCTTAAAGTTGTACTGCCATCTTTTATTTTTTTTTTTTTTGGTCAACGCACAACGAGCTTAAAGATACCCCTTTATGAGGGGCTATATGGAATGTTCTAGCAGCCTGCGGCTCCCATGAAGAGCCCAGCGTCAGTCTGGGGATAGCCGGGAAGAGGGATGAGCCGAGGGATTTCCTGAAAATTGATTTTATCTTCAAATCGTTGGACTGCTTGGCTCAAAATTGGCTTCATGAAAAAAAAAACACAATCTACTGTTTATTTTTTAGATGGGAGTAGTATTTAGAGTAGTTCAGTTTTCTTTTTTTTTGGGGGGGGGTTGTATTTAAATATTTAAATTGCATTAGTGTTCTTTCTTTCTTTTTTTGATGGGGTTGTATTAAGAATAGTTTAGTGTTCTTTGTATTTTTTTTCTCCTTTTTCATAGTTTTTGGGGGATTATTTTTGTGCCAAGGAGGCTCCATTGTTGGCACAGATGAAAAGCCCAGGATAACTGAATTTAGCATAGTTCAGTGTTCTTTGTATTTATCCAGTCTCTGACCTTCTCCTGTAGGATATCTGCAGTCTCTGACCTTCTCCTGTACTATGTCTGCAGTCTCTGACCTTCTCCTGTAGGATATCTGCAGTCTCTGACCATCTCCTGTACTATGTCTGCAGTCTCTGACCATCTCCTGTAGTTTGTCTTCAATCTCTGACCATCTCCTGTAGTATGTCTGCAGTCTCTGACTTTCTCCTGTAGTATGTCTGCAGTCTCTGACTTTCTCCTGTAGTATGTCCGCAGTCTCTGACTATCTCCTGTACTATGTCTGCAGTCTCTGACCATCTCCTGTAGTATGTCTGCAGTCTCTGACCATCTCCTGTAGTATGTCTGCAGTCGTGACCGTCTCCTGTACTATGTCTGCAGTCTCTGACCATCCTCTGTAGTATGTCTGCAGTCTCTGACCATCTCCTGTAGTATGTCTGCAGTCTCTGACCATCTCCTGTAGTATGTCTGCAGTCGTGACCGTCTCCTGTACTATGTCTGCAGTCTCTGACCATCCTCTGTACTATGTCTGCAGTCTCTGACCATCTCCTGTAGGATGTCTGCAGTCTCTGACCATCTCCTGTAAGATGTCTGCAGTCTCTGATAATGTCCTGTATTATGTCTGCAGTCTCTGACCATCTTCCATACTATGTCTGCAGTCTCTGACCCAGGGGCGGACTGACAACTCATGGGGCCCCCGGGCAATGGTCAGTCCGCCCTTGCTCTGACCATCTCCTGTAATATGTCTGCAGTCTCTGACCATCTCCTGTAGTATGTCTGCAGTCTCTGACCATCTCCTGTAGTATGTCTGCAGTCTCTGACCATCTCCTGTACTATGTCCGCAGTCTCTGACCATCTCCTGTAGTATGTCGTCAGTCTCTGACCATCTCCTGTACTATGTCTGCAGTCTCTGACCATCTCCTGTAGTATGTCTGCAGTCTCTGACCATCTCCTGTAGTATGTCTGCAGTCTCTGACCATCTCCTGTAGTATATCTTCAGTCTCTGACCATCTCCTGTAGTATGTCTTCAGTCTCTGACCATCTCCTGTAGTATGTCTGCAGTCTCTGACTATCTCCTGTATCATGTCTGCAGTCTCTGACCATCTCCTGTACTATGTCTTCAGTCTCTGACCATCTCCTGTAGTATGTTGTCAGTCTCTGACCATCTCCTGTACCATGTCTGCAGTCTCTGACCATTTTCTGTACCATCACATGTGCCAAACATGATATGCAGCTCTCAGCAGAGCCCCCTTTATCTAGAAAACGGACCATCACGGGATTACATTTGTCATTAAAGCAAACCTGTCCTATCCCAAATAAACCCAGATAAGTCTGCACATGAATGTGTTGATCTATGTTCCTCTCATATTATTTTTCGATTCGATTATAATAACAGACAAGGCGGACGTGTTGTGACATCGCAGAGAAAACAGAAAACAGAAGAAACATTGTAACAGAAAGTCGGGAACAGGGGCGGACTGATCATTCGAGCTCTCGGGCACTGCCTGAGGGCCCGGGGTCAGTAGGGGGCCCCATGAAACGCCCCTGGTACCTTTTTATAGGCTTTTTTGGGTGGACGCAGGAGGCCCATGATCCCTTATTGCCTGGGGGCCCCATGAATTGTCAGTCCGCCCCTGGTCGGGAATGACTTGAGGGATGATTGTATTCTATGTGAGCGGCGGGCATGGAGTCACACTTGAAGCTTCAGCACCGATGAACCAACAAAGGAGCCCCCGAATGTTTCGGCCGTTGCGTCACCCCCCTTGTTTCCCCTGATCTTTGCGCTAATTAGCTCGGCGCTGTGGCGTAAATCATGTCACTTGGGTGACTCCACACGGCCGGCCACTCTTCATCTGCACCATACCTGATCTCACCGGCCCCTTCTTATGTAAACGACCGCGTCACGCAAATATGTTTTTCGCCTGATTCTTCCCTAAACAGTTTAGATTTTGTTGCAGCAGCTGAAAAAGGAAAAAATGTTTGTGTGTGCAGAGTCCCCGGGGTGCCTCGTCTCAGCCAATCGAGCGAAAGGAAGGGGGGGGGGGGTGAGGGATGTGCTCATTTCCTTATTATAATTTCAGGAAAGGTAACAAAAGGGGGTGCCGCCCATGGCAGCCAATCAGAATCCTGCATTTATTTTGTATTTTTTTGTATTTGTGTCTGTTTGTTGAATACGGTTCTCATGTAACGAAAATGTAATGATGGCCAAAATTTTCGGCCATCGCGCTTTAAACAGATCGCACTCAACAGACAGTACTCAAGCGGCTGGCCGTCTCCAGCAACCGAGGAGGTCGCCCACATCCAGTGACATCATCGGCCGCAAGGTCTTCGGTGGTTAGGATGCACCATAACAACCAATGGCAGTTTAAAAAGAAAAAAAGGGGTTGGGGTTCCCCATAAAATTTATAGCAGACCGTTAGATAAGGGTCTGCTGTGGTCTTTAAGGTGGAACCCTGTGCAAAAAACAGCATGGGGTCCTTCCCAAAATGTATGCCCCTTACTCATTCATGTAGGTGAGAATGGTATCTGGGTTCGATCGACCAACGTTACCACCAACAGTAGAAAAATTTTCGACCCGTCTACGGCGGGCATTTAACCCCGTAATTACTTCTGTCCCTAAGAATTCCAGTCCGCTATTATATTTTACATGAAAAAGTCTTTCGGTTGCAACAATGTATCCATTTGTATCCATGTGTATCCATTTGTATCCATTTGTATCCATTTCGGATACAGATGTTTTTATTCGGATACAAATGGATACATTGTTGTGACCGCAAGACTTTTTCATGTAAAATATAATAGCGGACTGGAATTCTTCTTCATCTTCTTCTTTTTCTTCGTCTTCTCCTTCTTCTTTTTCTTCCTTTTCTTCTTCTTTTTCTTCTTCTTCTCTTCTCCTTCTTCTTCTCCTTCTCCTTCTTTTCCTTCTCCTTCTTCTGCTCCTTCTTCTCCTTCTTCTTTTTCTCCTTCCCCCTCTTCTTCTTCTTCTTCCAGGTCACGGCTCATGCGCAGGTTTTTTTATCAGTGAAACGATCGGCCGATTTGCCCATCATTGCCGGGAGAATAGGCCGATCGTCGCTGCAAATTTTCCAACATGCCTGATAAAAAAAATTTGCAAAAAACCTGAAAAACGGCCGACCAATTAACCCATTAATGGTGTGAAAATTTCCCGATTTTTCACCCGTCTATGGCCGGCATTAAAAGCACTCAGACTTTTCACGTTTCTTTTCCCATTAACTTCAGAGAAGTGTGTTATAGTCTGCAATCTGCCCGTCACCATCCACCTCCAGTCCTGTGTGCCGTGTGCTATGGGAGCTGTCCGAGGAAGGTGGACTTCATCTATTGGCATGCAGGTGGAAACGGTGATGGGGGGTCCTGGGGGGGGGGGGGGGCTGAGAGTCACCTAAATGGTTTATTCCCGGAGGACGTTTTGTTCTAAAATTAGCCATAAAGTGCGTTTATTTTAGTATAGCGGCTTCATTTACATATCTGCTGCACGGGATTTCCATTAAAGCAAATTGTGAATTGGGGATTTCCTGTTTTATAAAATGTAATTAAAATCAGCCAATAATTTCCCGGGTCTGTACCCCCGCTGTGCCCGTTATGAGGGGTTCCCACCATCCCTGTGCTGAGTTTCCAGGTCTGTATACCCGCTGTGCCCATTATGAGGGGCTCCCACCATCCCTGTACCAAGTTCCTGGGTCTGTACACCCGCTGTGCCCATTATGAGGGGTTCCCACCATCCCTGTACCCAGTTCCAGGGTCTGTACACCCGCTGTGCCCATTATGAGGGGTTCCCACCATCCCTGTGCCCATTATGAGGGGTTCCCACCATCTCTGTGCCGAGTTCCCGGGTCTGTACACCTGCTGTGCCCATTATGAGGGGTTCCCACCATCTCTGTACTGAGTTCCCGGGTCTATACACCCGCTGTGCCCATTATGAGGGGTTCCCACCATCCCTGTGCTGAGTTCCCGGGTCTGCACACCTGCTGTGCCCTTTATGAGGGGTTCCCACCATCTCTGTACTGAGTTCCCGGGTCTATACACCCGCTGTGCCCATTATGAGGGGTTCCCACCATCCCTGTGCCCATTATGAGGGATTCCCACCATCCCTGTGCCCATTATGAGAGGTTCCCACCATCTCTGTGCCGAGTTCCCGGGTCTATACACCCGCTGTGCCCATTATGAGGGGTTCCCACCATCCCTGAGCTGAGTTCCCGGGTCTGTACGCCCGCTGTGCCCATTATGAGGGGTTCCCACCATCTCTCTGCCGAGTTCCCAGGTCTGTACACCCGCTGCACCCATTATGAGGGGTTCCCGCCATCCCTGTGCCCATTATGAGGGGTTCCCACCATCCCTGCGCCAAGTTCCCAGGTCTGTACACCCACTGCTCCCATTATGAGGGGTTCCCACCATCCCTGTGCTGAGTTCCCAGGTCTGTACACCCACTGCTCCCATTATGAGGGGTTCCCACCATCTCTGCGCCAAGTTCCCAGGTCTGTACACCCACTGCTCCCATTATGAGGGGTTCCCACCATCCCTGTGCTGAGTTCCTGGGTCTGTACACCCACTGTGCCCATTATGAGGGGTTCCCACCATCCCTGTGCTGAGTTCCCAGGTCTGTACACCCACTGCGCCCATTATGAGGGGTTCCCACCATCCCTGTGCTGAGTTCCCAGGTCTGTACACCCACTGCGCCCATTATGAGGGGTTCCCACCATCCCTCCTGCATTTTTCAATGTATTTTTTATAATAGAGAAGCAGGATGGGGACACTCCCGGGTGACCAGATTGGAGAATTATAGGCTGGTTGCTGCCGGGACTCCACCGATAACAAGAACCCTACCAATGGGCTGACTGTTCAGAAGGCGGAATGTTGCTTTGCTTGGGGTCGATGTTTTCTGTCTCGCAGATTAGCGCCGCGAGCTCGCCGTCCACTTATATATAATTTCCACGACATGACGGATCGCTGTGCGCGGCTCGGGATGAAGAGCCCCCTTTGTCTATTATGTCCTCTGTATATACACAGCGAGGGCTTAATGAATCCACATCAGATTAGGCAAAATGGGGTTTAATTTGGAATAATATACGAAAAATGAGGACTTTGTGTTGCCGGTGGCGGTTTTTCGGCGTTTCGCACCCGTAATCCTCTCTCTTTTTTTTTTCTTGCAGCTACTGTGCAGCCGGCGCTAAATGTCCCCCATTCTTCTCCCACCCAAACCGAAGTCTCTTCTCACTCCGACTTCTCCCCAAATTCCATTATGCGGTCACGCCCGGCCTTCTGCCTGATGAAATGAAAACAAACAAGGGTTTAATTGGAGCGCAAACCAAGAAACGTGTCTGGCCCCGCCCCCCCTCCTCCCCGGGCCCCCCTCCTCCCCGCCACTCCGATGGCTTCCAAGCAGGGGCAGACTGACCATTTGGAAACTCGGACACTGCCCAATGGCCCGGGGTCAGTAGGGGGCCCCATGAGATGCCCCTGGTACCTTTTGCATAGGCTTTTTTGACTTTGGGCAAGGACACAGGGGCCCCATGATCCCCTATTGCCCGGGAGCCCCATGAGTTGTCAGTCCGCCCCTGCTCCTTACATCAGGTATCTCCATCAGAGTGCCCCCTTACATCAGGTATCTCCATCAGAGTGCCCCCTTACATCAGGTGTTCCCATCAGAGTGCCTCCTTACATCAAGTGACCCCATCAGAGTGCCCCCTTACATCAGGTGTTCCCATCAGAGTGCCTCCTTATATCAGGTGACCCCATCAGAGTGCCTCCTTACATCAGATGACCCCATCAGAGTGCCTCCTTACATCAGGTGACCCCATCAGAGTGCCTCCTTGCATCAGATGACCCCATCAGAGTGCCCCCTTACATCAGGTGTTCCCATCAGAGTGCCTCCTTATATCAGGTGTTCCCATCAGAGTGCCTCCTTATATCAGGTGTTCCCATCAGAGTGCCTCCTTACATCAGGTGACCCCATCAGAGTGCCCCCTTACATCAGGTGTTCCCATCAGAGTGCCTCCTTATATCAGGTGTTCCCATCAGAGTGCCCCCTTACATCAGGTGTTCCCATCAGAGTGCCTCCTTATATCAGGTGTTCCCATCAGAGTGTCCCCTTACATCAGGTGTCCCATATCAGAGTGCCCCCTTACATCAGGTGTCCCGTATCAGAGTGCCTCCTTACATCAGGTGACCCCATCAGAGTGCCTCCTTACATCAGGTGTCCCCATCAGAGTGCCCCCTTACATCAGGTGACCCCATCAGAGTGCCCCCTTACATCAGGTGTCCCGTATCAGAGTGCCTCCTTACATCAGGTGACCCCATCAGAGTGCCCCCTTACATCAGGTGTCCCGTATCAGAGTGCCTCCTTACATCAGGTGTCCCCATCAGAGTGCCCCCTTACATCAGGTGACCCCATCAGAGTGTCCCCTTACATCAGGTGACCCCATCAGAGTGCCTCCTTACATCAGCTGTCTCCATCAGAGTGCCCCCTTACATCAGGTGACCCCATCAGAGTGCCTCCTTACATCAGCTGTCTCCATCAGAGTGCCTCCTTATATCAGGTGACCCCATCAGAGTGCCCCCTTACATCAGGTGTCCCATATCAGAGTGCCCCCTTACATCAGGTGACCCCATCAGAGTGCCTCCTTACATCAGGTGACCCCATCAGAGTGTCCCCTTACCAGGGGCAGACTGACCATTTGGAAACTCGGACACTGCCCGAGGGCCCGGGGTCAGTAGGGGGCTCCATGAGATGCCCCTGGTACCTTTTGCGTAGGCTTTTTTGAGTTTGGGCGAGGACACAGGGGCCCCATGATCCCCTATTGCCCGGGGCCCCATGAGTTGTCAGTCCGCCCTTGCTTCCAAGGCTTGCTCAATTAATTAGCTGAAGTGCGGCGCATTCTCCTATGTTTGATTCCCATTACAAAAGGAAAAAAAGACAACAAAACCAGACCACCCCTCCCCCCCAAAAAAAGGTACACTGGGCGTGGCTTAGGGGGTAAGGTGGGTGACAAATTAATACAGAGCATCAAATAATACTGCACCGCTTTATACTGGTGTCTAGAGGATATAGATGGTGGCGGATCTTCAGGACTCAGTGGAACTGAAGAAGTAGCTATGAAACGACTTCAACATCGCAGGAGAAGTTCAGTTGAATGCAGGGGCGGACTGACAACTCATGGGGCCCCCAGGCAATAGGGGATCATGGGGCCCCTGTGTCCTTGCCCAAACTCAAAAAAGCCTATGAAAAAGGTACCAGGGGCATCTCATGGGGCCCTCTACTGACCCCGGGTCCTTGGGCAGTGCCGGAGTTTCCAAATGGTCAGTCCGCCCCTGGTTGAATGTGACCGACTACGACTAGATATGACCAGGGGCGGACTGACCCAAGGGCCCGGGGTCAGTAGGGGGCCCCATGAGATGCACCTGGTACCTTTTGCATAGGCTTTTTTGAGTTTGGGCAAGGACACAGGGGCCCCATGATCCCCTATTGCCCGGGGGCCCCATGAGTTGTCAGTCCACCCCTAGATATGACCAATCAGGGGTCTCCAAGCTTTCCAAACAAAGGGCCAGTTTAATGTCCACCAGACTTCAGGACAGCCAGCCTAAGGCTGGAGGAGATATAAAATGCCTGGGGTTTGGTGGTTAGTGGGAGTAAAAAAAGTACCTGTGATCAGTAAGAGGAAGAATAGTGCCCCACTGACACCAACGATGGGGCACTATTCCTCCCCCCACTGACACCAACGATGGGGCACTATTCCTCCCACTGACACCAACGATGGGGCACTATTCCTCCTCCCACTGACACCAACGATGGGGCACTATTCCTCCTCCCACTGACACCAACGATGGGGCACTATTCCTCCCACTGACACCAACGATGGGGCACTATTCCTCCCACTGACACCAATGATGGGACACTATTCCCCCCACTGACACCAATGATGGGGCACTATTCCTCCCACTGATACCAATGATGGGGCACTATTCCTCCCACTGACACCAATGATGGGGCACTATTCCTCCCACTGACACTAATGTTGGGGCACTATTGCTCCCCCTGACACCAATGATGGGGCACTATTCCTCCCACTGACACCAATGATGGGACACTATTCCTCCCACTGACACCAATGATGGGGCACTATTCCTCCCACTGATACCAATGATGGGGCACTATTCCTCCCCCTGACACCAATGATGGGGCACTATTGCTCCCCCTGACACCAATGATGGGGCACTATTCCTCCCCCTGACACCAATGATGGGGCACTATTGCTCCCCCTGACACCAATGATGGCGCACTATTCCTCCCACTGATACCAATGATGGGGCACTATTCCTCCCACTGACACCAATGATGGGACACTATTCCTCCCACTGACACCAATGATGGGGCACTATTCCTCCCACTGATACCAATGATGGGGCACTATTCCTCCCCCTGACACCAATGATGGGGCACTATTGCTCCCCCTGACACCAATGATGGGGCACTATTCCTCCCCCTGACACCAATGATGGGGCACTATTCCTCCCACTGATACCAATGATGGGGCACTATTCCTCCCCCTGACACCAATGATGGGGCACTATTGCTCCCCCTGACACCAATGATGGGGCACTATTCCTCCCCCTGACACCAATGATGGGGCACTATTGCTCCCCCTGACACCAATGATGGCGCACTATTCCTCCCACTGATACCAATGATGGGGCACTATTCCTCCCACTGACACCAATGATGGGACACTATTCCTCCCACTGACACCAATGATGGGGCACTATTCCTCCCACTGATACCAATGATGGGGCACTATTCCTCCCCCTGACACCAATGATGGGGCACTATTGCTCCCCCTGACACCAATGATGGGGCACTATTCCTCCCCCTGACACCAATGATGGGGCACTATTCCTCCCACTGATACCAATGATGGGGCACTATTCCTCCCACTGACACCAATGATGGGACACTATTCCTCCCACTGACACCAATGATGGGGCACTATTCCTCCCACTGATACCAATGATGGGGCACTATTCCTCCCCCTGACACCAATGATGGGGCACTATTGCTCCCCCTGACACCAATGATGGGGCACTATTCCTCCCCCTGACACCAATGATGGGGCACTATTCCTCCCACTGATACCAATGATGGGGCACTATTCCTCCCACTGACACCAATGATGGGGTGCTATTCCTCCCACTGACACCAATGATGGGGCACTATTCCTCCCACTGATACCAATGATGGGGCACTATTCCTCCCACTGACACCAATGATGGGGCACTATTCCTCCCACTGACACCAATGATGGGGCACTATTCCGCCCACTGACACCAATGATGGGGCACTATTCCTCCCAGTGACACCAATGATGGGACACTATTCCTCCCACTGACACCAATGATGGGACACTATTCCTCCCACTGACACCAATGACGTGGCACTATTCCTCCCACTGACACCAATGACGTGGCACTATTCCTCCCACTGCAAAATTACAGTTATGAAGTAGCAACGAAAATAATTTTATGGTTGGGGGTCACCACAACATGAGGAACTGTATTAAGGGGTCGCGGCGTTAGAAAGGTTGATGCTATAGAGGGATGTGCTTTGTTCATATTTCATATTAGAGGTTTACAATCACCGTAAATCCCCTCACTGTTGTCACCCAGTCAAGGTGTGGAGTCTTTCCTCCATGAAAGTAAAGGAGAACCCTAACCCCCCCACACACACACACACTTTATATTCCCTCCCCCCCCCCCCCACAGTATCACATTTATTGGGTTACAGGTGCTCTTAAAAAAAAAAATTCAGCGGCGCCCCATAAATACAAATGGCAGCAAGTCCGGAGGGTGGCAAAGGCATCTCAGCCGGCATATCGGCACAAAGTCAGAGGGAGCCTCGGATGGGGGGGGGGGGGGGCAGCTGATTTAGAGGGTGACACATTTGAAATCAGGCCAAGGCTGCCAGCGAAGGAAGATTTCTCTTTAAGTGCCACGCTGAAAAAAAAAAAAAAAAAAAAAAGGAAAAAAAAAATAATAAAGTGAAAGGAAACCGACTAAGCAGTTCGGGCGATTTTGGCGCCATGGAAATAATACCCAAATCTCAGGCCAAATTTGAAATGAAAATGAACGCGATCCGTCATAGCGGCTGTTTTTCTTAGGCAGAATATATATTTTTGAACGCTGGCAAAGCAATTACTCAAATTAAGGCAACTGGAAAAATAAACACTGGCGGAAAAAAAAAATCGCTGTTAGTTTTTTCTTTTTTTTCTTTTCTTCTAAATGTATTAGTGTAAAGGAACGCGGCCGTGTTAACTCTCCTGCCGCGGCAGAATGCTGGCAAATGGTCGCTGCGAAGACGCGTCGCGCCTGATAGGGAGGCTGGCAGAGCTACTGTCCGCCAACACGCGAGGGGCCTTTCTACCAAAAATATATTCATGGTCGAACATTGCGTCTAAAGTGGGGACCTGCAGGTGACACGACTTTAGAAAGTTGGAAATGAAGGTGACCCAAAATCAGCAAAAGTAGACAAAACACAAAGGGATGGGCTTGTACCAAAGTTGTACCATAGCTCTACAAACAACAACTGCTGAGATAAAAGCTAAACAACAAAATTGTTTTCAGTCAATCAGATTTGAACAGTGAAGCAGAGTCACTGTGCAGTTCGGGTCGGAGCCAGTGACGTCATCACGTAAGCCGGAAGTGACGTCACATGCAATATTACAGGGGTGATGCTGATGCCTTAGAAACAGTGAAGTAGAGTCACTGTGCAGTTTGGGTTAGAGCCAGTGACGTCATCGTGTAAGCCGGAAGTGACGTCGCATGCAATATTACAGGGGTGATGCCGATACCTTAGAAACAGTGAAATAGAGTCACTGTGCAGTTCGGGTCGGAGCCAGTGACGTCATCGCGTAAGCCAGAAGTGACGCCAAATGTAATATTACAGAAGTGATGCTGAGGCCTTAGAAACAGTGAAGTAGAGTCACTGTGCAGTTCGGGTCGGAGCCAGTGATGTCATCGCGTAACCCAGAAGTGAAGCTGCTGGAAATATTACAGGGGTGATGCTGATTCCTTAGAAACAGTGAAGTAGAGTCACTGTGCAGTTCAGGTCGGAGCCAGTGACGTCATCGTGTAAGCCGGAAGTGATGCCGCATGCAATATTACAGAGGTGATGCTGATGCCTTAGAAACAGTGAAGTAGAGTCACTGTGCACTTTGGGGCGAAGCCGGTGACATCATCGCGTAAGCCAGAAGTGACGCCGAATGTAATATTACAGGGGTGATGCCGATGCCTTAGAAACAGTGAAGGAGAGTCACTGCGCAGTTCGGGTCGGAGCCAGTGACATCATCACGTAAGCCAGAAGTGACGCCGCATGCAATATTACAGAGGTGATGCCGATGCCTTAGCTCCTTGGGGAATGGGGGGGCAATACACAGAAATACAAGCTGATTCTACTGTAGTGCACCAGAATTTGCACACTTTGTTATTGCGAGTGCATTTTTTTGCACTTTTTAAGAGGTACACACAACGGTTGCCTTGCCTTTATAGTTCCATAGTTAGTCTGGCTGAAAAACGACAAAAGTCCATCCAGTTCAACCATAATAATTAGAGATGAGTGAATCGAACTCGGTGAAGTGGAATTCGTTTAGAATATTGGGAAATATTCGATTCGCGCCCGAATCCGAAAATTAGCCAACTTCGGATGCACGAATCGAATTTTCCCAAAAATGGCGGCGACATGTGTGGCGACGGAGCGGGGATCTCTGGGAAGGCGCGCAGACAAGGCGCGCTGACCCATAATGCATTCATTCATGACATGTGATCGCATTAGCCAATCAGCAGCCAGCCAGCACTGTGTAATGGTGGAGCTATAAATTGCGGCCATCTTACAATTCTCCATTAGCCTCCGGTCATTCAAGAGAGACAGACCTGTCTGTATTAGGGACAGACTTAGGGCCAGAGAGACTTTAAGGCCACAGAATCGTTACTTAGGGACAGACACAGAATTGTTACTCAGGGACACAGAATTGTTACTGAGGGACACAGAATTGTTACTGAGGAACACAGAATTGTTACTCAGGGACACAGAATTGTTACTCAGGGACAGACGCAGAATTGTTACTGAGGGACACAGAATTGTTACTCAGGGACACAGAATTGTTACTCAGGGACAGACACAGAATTGTTACTGAGGGACACAGAATTGTTACTGAGGGACACAGAATTGTTACTCAGGGACACAGAATTGTTACTCAGGGACAGACACAGAATTGTTACTCAGGGACACAGAATTGTTACTCAGGGACACAGAATTGTTACTCAGGGACAGACACAGAATTGTTACTGAGGGACACAGAATTGTTACTGAGGGACACAGAATTGTTACTCAGGGACAGACACAGAATTGTTACTGAGGGACACAGAATTGTTACTGAGGGACACAGAATTGTTACTCAGGGACACAGAATTGTTACTCAGGGACACATAATTGTTACTCAGGGACAGACACAGAATTGTTACTGAGGGACACAGAATTATTACTGAGGGACACAGAATTGTTACTGAGGGACACAGAATTGTTACTCAGGGACACAGAATTGTTACTGAGGGACACAGAATTGTTACTCAGGGACACAGAATTGTTACTCAGGGACACAGAATTGTTACTCAGGGACAGAAACAGAATTGTTACTCAGGGACACAGAATTGTTACTCAGGGACACAGAATTGTTACTCAGGGACAGACACAGAATTGTTACTGAGGGACACAGAATTGTTACTCAGGGACACATAATTGTTACTGAGGGACACAGAATTGTTACTCAGGGACACAGAATTGTTACTCAGGGACAGACAGAATTGTTACTCAGGGACACAGAACTGTTACTCAGGGACAGACACAGAATTGTTACTCAGGGACACAGAATTGTTACTCAGGGACACAGAATTGTTACTCAGGGACACAGAATTGTTACTCAGGGACAGACACAGAATTGTTACTCAGGGACACAGAATTGTTACTCAGGGACACAGAATTGTTACTGAGGGACACAGAATTGTTACTCAGGGACAGACACAGAATTGTTACTCAGGGACACAGAATTGTTACTCAGGGACAGACACAGAATTGTTACTCAGGGACACAGAATTGTTACTCAGGGACACAGAATTGTTACTGAGGGACACAGAATCGTTACTCAGGGACACAGAATTGTTACTCAGGGAAACAGAATTGTTACTCAGGGACACAGAATCGTTACTGAGGGACACAGAATCGTTACTGAGGGACACAGAATTGTTACTGAGGGACACCGAATCGTTACTCAGGGACACAGAATCGTTACTCAGGGACACAGAATTGTTACTCAGGGACACAGAATTGTTACTCAGGGACAGACACAGAATTGTTACTCAGGGACACAGAATTGTTACTCAGGGACACAGAATTGTTACTCAGGGACACAGAATTGTTACTCAGGGACACAGAATTGTTACTCAGGGACACAGAATTGTTACTCAGGGACAGACACAGAATTGTTACTCAGGGACACATAATTGTTACTCAGGGACACAGAGTTGTTACTGAGGGACACAGAATCGTTACTGAGGGACACAGAATTGTTACTCAGGGACACAGAATTGTTACTCAGGGACACAGAATTGTTACTGAGGGACACAGAATCGTTACTGAGGGACACAGAATTGTTACTCAGGGACACAGAATTGTTACTCAGGGACACAGAATCGTTGAATTAAAGAGTATGTCAGACAACACGCAGAGGAGTGGCAGAGGAGGCAATGTTTCAGGAGCGAGCAGACGTGGCAGCAGAGGAAGGGGTCGAGGCAGCACTAGTCGCAGCCAGAGGCCAGTGCTCCCGGTGTCATCCAGCGGTCGTGTCTCCACCGACAACCCTGCTGTCGTCGATTGGTTGGCTCGGTCGTCTTCCTCTTCCCAGGTCACCTCTGACACCTACAGCCAACGGTCGGTGGGTACGTCAGACACAACCGTTAGTTGGCATGGCCCGGGAGCAAGCCCACTGAAATCACGTGTCCTCTACCTGCCCCTGTCCTTTGGTGTTCCCTCACCAAGCGAAGTATCGCATGCTGTGGGCTCAGCCCCACTGTACAGTGAGGAAGAGCTAACAGAGGGCGGTCAGGAACGGGGGGAGACATCCGCCTCTTCAGCAGCCAGGCGAAGAAGTACTGGCGAGGAGAGTGGCTCTGTAGCCAGTCTAGAGACAGGTCTGTCTCCTGACCCAGACGCAGCCGAGGGGGCTAGTAGTGAGGCGGAGACCCTAATTGATGATGATGAGGCTGATCGCACTTGGCAGCCTCGTCGTCATCAGGCTATTGCTTCCGCATCATCAGGAGAAGAGGGTGCCAGCTTGGCAGCGAGCAAAACAGTCGGTGGGTTGCCCAGGAGGCAGCAGGGTCGCAGCAGTGTCAGTGGAGCCAAACGGCCACGGAGTAGAGCACCAGCTCCACTGCAGCCTACCACCATGGCCAGTAGTGGTGCCGGTGTGCACGGAGGAAGTAGCAGTCAGCCAGTGAGGAGTATCGGGGGCAAAGTTTCCTACTCGGTGGTGTGGCAATTTTTCGTCAAGCCGCCCGAGGAAGTAAACGTAGCCGTATGTCGACTATGTGGCCAGAAAGTCAAGCGTGGCCAGGGGGCCCATGTTGGGACTACAGCGTTGCGTCAGCATATGCAGCGTTGCCATTCGGTGGCCTGGGAAAACCGTGATAAAGATACGGCGGTTCTGCCTGCCCCAGCCCCCGCTCCATCACCCGCTCCGTTACTTGCTCCGTCACCCGACGTCAATCGCCCTCTATCAGCCAGTCAAGGCTCCAACACCTCTGCTGAGGGGAGTTGTCGCTCCTTGGCATCTTCCGCTCGTTCAGATGCTCCTTCTCCTGCTACTCCTCTTCACGGATTCCGTCAGCAGTCTTTTTTGGAATCCGTTTCCAAAAGACAACAGTTTGCGAGCACGCACCCGACGGTGCAGAAGCTGAACGTCCTCCTGTCCAAGTTGCTGGTGCTGCAGTCCCTCCCTTTCCAAGTGGTGGACTCAGCACCTTTCCGAGAAATGATGGCTTGTGCCGCGCCGCGGTGGAGAGTGCCAAGCTGGCATTTCTTCGCCAAAAAGGCAGTGCCAGCCCTGCATTCACATGTAGAAGAGATGGTGGGCCAGTCTTTGAGCATGTCGGTCTCTGCCAAAGTGCACGGCAGCGCCGACGTGTGGAGCTGTAACTACGGTCAGGGACAGTACATGTCATTTACGGCCCACTGGGTGAACGTGGTGCCGGCACAGCCGCACCAGCAACTTGGATAGGTCACGCCGCTTTTGCCTCCACGTTTGCACGTCCTTGGTCCAGAAAAAATGTCCGCCTCTACCACCTCTTCTTCTGCCGTGTCCTCAGCCGCCACCCCCGTGCCAAGTCCCATTACCCGACCGGCATATCACATGTGCAGGGCGCAACGGTGTCACGCTGTGCTGCACCTGGTATGCCTTGGCGAACGTAGTCACACAGGGGAGGAACTTCTCAGTGTAATGAACAGAGAAATCGACAGATGGCTGTCTCCGCGCAAACTGAAAATCGGAACCATGTTGACCGACAACGGAAAGAACATGGTGTCTGCTCTGCGTAAAGGAAGGTTGTGCCATGCGCCATGCATGGCTCACGTGTTCAATCTGGTTGTCAAGCGGTTCCTAAAATCCACCATCCCACTGCAAGACATCCTTAAAATGTCACGTAAACTTTGCATGCATTTCAGCCATTCCTACACCGCAAAGCACACCCTCCTTGAGCTGCAGCGGCAGAACGGAATTGCACAGCATCGCCTGATCTGCGACGTTGCAACAAGGTGGAATTCAACCCTACACATGTTAGACCGCCTTTACGAGCAGCGAAAGGCCATCACCGATTTCCTGATGTTACAAGCGGATAAAGGTACTCCCCTGTGTAACTTCGATGTCAGCCATTGGCAGCTCATGCGTGACACCTGCCGCTTGCTCAGGCCCTTTGAGGAGGCCACGCTATTCGTGAGTCGGCAGGACTATGGGATGAACGACGTCATTCCTCTGTTGCACGTCCTGGAACAAATGCTGTTAACAATGGCTGGTCAGGGTGCGGTAGACGTGGCGCACAGATCTCAACGCCACATGACCCCTGTGGGGCCAGGACAGGAAGAAGAGGAGGAGGTAGAGGAGGACATTGGTGCTCAGGAATTATTGAGTGAAATGGGTGGTTTTTCCACTCAGCGGACAGGAGTGGAGGAGCAGGAGCATCTGGTAGAGGAGGAGGAGGAGACAGAGGACCCAGACGCAGTATGCTGTGGAGATGGAGGCAGGGAGTCCCTCACATTCCTTGGCACAAATGGCCCATAGCATGCTCGGTTGCTTGCGTAGCGACAGCCGAATAATAACCATCAGACAGAGGGATGACTTTTGGCTGTCCACCTTGTTGGACCCTCGCTACCGTTCAAAAATGGTGGCCTTTTTCACACCTGCTGAGAGGGAGGCCAAAATAACGTACTATAAAAACCACCTATGTAGTCAGCTGGTCTCTGCCTGTCTGCGCCAACGTCCATCCTCAGACACTGTGGGCCCTGTGCGCTCGCGTTCCGCTGCCATGGCAGCAGGGGAGGGGTGGGGTGGTAGGAGCAGTGGCAGCTCCACCAGCAGCAGCTGCCTCAGTCTGCAGTCGATGATGAGTAGCTTTCTTCACCAGCGCAGTGAGGAAACTAATAACCAGCCGCAGCAGCAGCAGCAGCAGCATCAGGTGGACCTGGAGCAGGACCTCAAACAACAGGCTTGGGCCTACTTGGACAGCACCCTGCCAACCGAGGTAGACAATCCCCTTGACTACTGGGCAACGAAACTTGACCTTTGGCCCCAACTAGCTGAATTTGCCCTTGAAAGGCTGTCATGCCCGGCCAGTAGCGTGGCATCGGAGCGCGTGTTTAGTGCGGCAGGAGGTATTGAAACTCCGCGGAGGACACGACTGTCCACCCAAAGTGTGGAGAGACTCACGTTTGTGAAAATGAATCAGGCGTGGATTAGTCTGGATTTCAAACCACCAGTTCCTGACACAACTGACTAAATCCGCCATGAATCATGCCCCAAACATGTTATTATTTTTAACATAGGCCTCTGTATGGCCTTCAATTTAAGCTGCTTACGCTTCGCCACTCTGCCATGGGCCCCTGTACCGCCTCCCATTTCTGCTGCCAGGCCCGTAATCTGCCATGGGCCCCCGTACCGCCTCCTCATGCTGCTGCCAGGTCCAGAGTGTCTCATGGGTCCCTGTACGGCCTCCCATTGCTGCTGTCTCCATCGCCACACTCTGCCATGTGCCACTTTCAGGTCTCCTCACACTGCTGGTGGGTTCCATTTTGTCATAGGGTGCTGGCAGATTACGGGCCTCCCATTGCTGCTGCCTCCACCGCCACACTATGGCTCCACACTCTGGTTTTGGCCCCGTGACTGCCCAAATGAGTGAAGTGTGCGGTGATTCTAAGATCGACGGCACTCATCTGCATGTCATACTGACTGACAGTATTATTTCTCTTCCCCAGCAGACTCCAAGGGCATTTAAATTAAAGGTACAGTGTTCTGCACTAATATAAAGGCTCTCTGAAGCCTAGAAACCCTTTAAATAAGTTAAATTTGCGGCGAATATATTCAAATTTATTCCGCAAATTCGCCGAATCAGCCGAATCGAATTTTTGAATACTTCGCTCATCTCTAATAATAATAAAAAAAAGTTATAATCCTACACCCACAGTTGATCCAGAGGAAGGCAAACAACCCAGCAAAGCACGATCCAATCTGCTCCTGCTGGGAAACATTCCTTCCTGATCCCCCGAGAGGCAATCGGATATTCCCGGGATCACCTTTCCCTATAAATGTTATATCCAGTTATATTCTGTGTATCCAAGAAAGAATCCAGGACTTTCCTACAGCAATCCACTGAGCTGGCCACAACCAACTCTGGAGGGAGTCTATTCCACATTCTCACAGCTCTTACTGTGAAGAAACCTTTCCGTGTTTGGAGATTACATTTCTTCTCCAGACGTAAAGAGTGCCCCCTTGTCCTCTGTGATGACCTCAGAGGGAATAGTCTTCTCATCCAATGTCAGTACCTGATGTAATAAATGGGCACAAACACCCTCCAAAATCTTGTGGAAATTTTTCTCAGAAGAGTGAGGGATGGTATAGCCACAAAAGTGGGCAGATTCACATTATTGGACATGGGAGGGCAACTCCATATTATTGGTCATGGTTTTAGAATGGGATGTCAAACAAGCTCATATGGGTGTGATGGGTGTAGGAACCGTGTCCTGCACAGATCCCTGACATCAACCCTACTGAACACCTTTAGGATGACTTAGAATGTTGACAGCAAGCCAGGTCTTCTCATCCAACATCAGTCCTCAGGCTCATGACTAAAGAACTCTACCATTAATGGTAACTCTTCGTGTCAAACACACATCGAAGAATCTGAGAAAGGGTCATCTCACTCCAAACGGATAAACTGGTCCAACATGTTTGGACACCCCAACAGACTATTGAGTTCAGCTGTCTCAAGTGAAGGGTCCTGTTCATAATCCATCATACAAAGACATTGTAGACAACTGTGCTCTTCCAACCTTGTGGTAACAGTTTGGAGAAGACCCTTTTCTGTCTTCTGACCCTTTTCCATCATACAAAGACATTGTAGACAACTGTGCTCCTCCAACCTTGTGTTAACAGTTTGGTGAAGACCCTTTTCTGTCTTCTGACCCTTTTCCATCATATGAGAACATTGTAAACACCTGTACTCTTCCAACCTTGTGGTAACAGTTTGATGAAGACCCTTTTCTGTCTTCTGACCCTTTTCCATTCCATGAAAACATTGTAGACAACTGTGCTCTTCCAACCTTGTGGTAACAGTTTGATGAAGACCCTTTTCTGTCTTCTGACCCTTTTCCATCCCATGAGAACATTGTAGACAACTGTACTCTTCCAACCTTGTGGTAACAGTTTGGTGAAGACCCTTTTCTGTCTTCTGACCCTTTTCCATCCCATGAGAACATTGTAGACAACTGTGCTCTTCCAACCTTGTGCAACAGTTTGGTGAAGACCCTTTTCTGTCTTCTGACCCTTTTCCATCATATGAGAACATTGTAGACAACTGTACTCTTCCAACCTTGTGGTAACAGTTTGGTGAAGACCCTTTTCTGTCTTCTGACCCTTTTCCATCATATGAGAACATTGTAGACAACTGTGCTCTTCCAACCTTGTGGTAACAGTTTGGTGAAGACCCTTTTCTGTCTTCTGACCCTTTTCCATCCCATGAGAACATTGTAGACAACTGTACTCTTCCAACCTTGTGGTAACAGTTTGGTGAAGACCCTTTTCTGTCTTCTCACCCTTTTCCATCCCATGAAAACATTGTAGACAACATTGTAGACAACTGTACTCTTCCAACCTAGTGCAACAGTTTGGTGAAGACCCTTTTCTGTCTTCTGACCCTTTTCCATCATATGAGAACATTGTAGACAACTGTGCTCTTCCAACCTTGTGATAACAGTTTGGTGAAGACCCTTTTCTGTCTTCTGACCCTTTTCCATCATATGAGAACATTGTAGACAACTGTGCTCTTCCAACCTTGTGGTAACAGTTTGGTGAAGACCCTTTTCTGTCTTCTGACCCTTTTCCATCATATGAGAACATTGTAGACAACTGTGGTCTTCCAACCTTGTGGTAACAGTTTGGTGAAGACCCTTTTCTGTCTTCTCACCCTTTTTTTTTGGTGATTTGAGTTTATAAAAACAGTGTTTTGCTATCACTCTTCACAAACAGGTTATTTACACTTTTTTAGATGGATATTGTATTCGGTTTGAAGATATCATTTGTGGTAATTTAACCCCTTCATGGCCAAGGTCATAGCAACCAGTTCACAGCTTTGACGTGTTAGTAAACCTATGAATATTTTTGCAACTACTTGATTCACCCAGGTGGATAACACCTTGTTCCTTTCAGCACAGATTGGGCTTTTATTTGGTGGTAGCAGATATCTCCCGATTTTGTTTCATTATTAGCAATAAAATGAAAAACTAGCCGAAAATAGTAAATAATATAATTTATCATCAACTTTAGCTGTATGTTTTTATGTCATTTCTATGACCCACCACCAAAAAAACCCACAAAATAAATTCTCTTACTCGGAGGATCACAAGAAAGCCACCTAGACGTATATTATTTGTTCTGTACCTGTAGTGGGGCCCAGAAACAATAGTACGCATTTTGTTTTGTTTTTCCTTTTGTTTTTGGTTTGTCCTACCTAAATACACTGACACTAACTGACACTAACTGACACTCACTACGCTTAATCAAGCCCTGCAATGCATCTCTTCCTTTTCACAGAGGAGAAACAGTGCAATGTATCTCTTCCTTCTCACGGAGGAGAAGCAGTGCAATGTATCTCTTCCTTGTCACGGAGGAGAAACAGTGCAATGTATCTTTTCCTTCTCACGGCGGAGAAACAGTGCAATGTATCTCTTCCTTGTCACAGAGGAGAAACAGTGCAATGTATCTTTTCTTTCTCACGGAGGAGAAACAGTGCAATGTATCTTTTCCTTCTCACGGAGGAGAAACACTGCAATGTATGTCTTCCTTGTCACGGAGGAGAAGCAGTGCAATGTATCTCTTCCTTCTCACGGAGGAGAAACACTGCAATGTATCTTTTCCTTCTCAAGGAGGAGAAACAGTGCAATGTATCTTTTCCTTCTCACGGAGGAGAAACAGTGCAATGTATCTTTTCCTTCTCAAGGAGGAGAAACAGTGCAATGTACAGTCAGGTCCATAAATATTGGGACATCAACACAATTCTAACATTTTTGGCTCTATACACCACCACAATGGATTTGAAATTAAACGAACAAGATGTGCTTTAACTGCAGACTGTCAGCTTTAATTTGAGGGTATTTACATCCAAATCAGGTGAACGGTGTAGGAATTACAACAGTTTGCATATGTGCCTCCCACTTGTTAAGGGACCAAAAGTAATGGGACAATTGGCTTCTCAGCTGTTCCATGGCCAGGTGTGTGTTATTCCCTCATTATCCCAATTACAATGAGCAGATAAAAGGTCCAGAGTTCATTTCAAGTGTGCTATTTGCATTTGGAATCTGTTGCTGTCAACTCTCAAGATGAGATCCAAAGAGCTGTCACTATCAGTAAAGCAAGCCATCATTAGGCTGAAAAAACAAAACAAACCCATCAGAGAGATAGCAAAAACATTAGGCGTGGCCAAAACAACTGTTTGGAACTTTCTTAAAAAGAAGGAATGCACCGGTGAGCTCAGCAACACCAAAAGACCCGGAAGACCACGGAAAACAACTGTGGTGGATGATCGAAGAATTCTTTCCCTGGTGAAGAAAACACCCTTCACAACAGTTGGCCAGATCAAAAACACTCTCCAGGAGGTAGGTGTATGTGTGTCAAAGTCACCAATCAAGAGAAGACTTCACCAGAGTGAATACAGAGGGTTCACCACAAGATGTAAACCATTGGTGAGCCTCAAACACAGGAAGGCCAGATTAGAGTTTGCCGAACAACATCTAAAAAAGCCTTCACAGTTCTGGAACAACATCCTATGGACAGATGAGACCGACATCAACTTGTACCAGAGTGATGGGAAGAGAAGAGTATGGAGAAGGAAAGGAACTGCTCATGATCCTAAGCATACCACCTCATCAGTGAAGCATGGTGGTGGTAGTGTCATGGCGTGGGCATGTATGGCTGCCAATGGAACTGCTTCTCTTGTATTTATTGATGATGTGACTGCTGACAAAAGCAGCCGGATGAATTGTGAAGTGCTTCGGGCAATATTATCTGCTCATATTCAGCCAAATGATTCAGAACTCATTGGACGCTTCACAGTGCAGATGGACAATGACCCAAAGCAGACTGCAAAAGCAACCAAAGAGTTTTTTAAGGGAAAGAAGTGGAATGGTATGCAATGGCCAAGTCAATCACCTGACCTGAATCTGATTGAGCATTTCACTTACTGAAGACAAAACTGAAGAGAAAATACCCCAAGAACAAGCAGGAACTGAAGACAGTTGCAGTAGAGGCCTGACAGAGCATCACCAGGGATGAAACCCA
Source organism: Staurois parvus (assembly GCF_062004578.1). Classification (NCBI taxonomy): domain Eukaryota; kingdom Metazoa; phylum Chordata; class Amphibia; order Anura; family Ranidae; genus Staurois; species Staurois parvus. The sequence goes on from NW_028319451.1 coordinate 552,014, forward strand.
GCATCTGGTGATGTCTGTGCATTCCAGACTTCAGGCTGTAATTGACTGCAAAGGATTTGCAACCAAGTATTAAAAAGTGAAAGTTTGATTTATGATTATTATTATGTCCCATTACTTTTGGTCCCTTAACAAGTGGGAGACACATATGCAAACTGTTGTAATTCCTACACCGTTCACCTGATTTGGATGTAAATACCCTCAAATTAAAGCTGACAGTCTGCAGTTAAAGCACATCTTGTTTGTTTCATTTCAAATCCATTGTGGTGGTGTATAGAGCCAAAAATGTTAGAATTGTGTTGATGTCCCAATATTTATGGACCTGACTGTATCTCTTCCTTGTCACAGAGGAGAAGCAGTGCAATGTATCTTTTCCTTCTCGCGGAGGAGAAACAGTGCAATGTATCTTTTCTTTCTCACAGAGGAGAGACAGGTAGGTTTTCACAGTAGTGATCACTGTGATTAGCCAATCGGTTGCCGGTTCAACCCCCCCTTGATCATTAGTACGAGTCCCAGAGCTGTTAGTGACAGCTCAGTCTTTGTGCTGGAGGCTGATGGAGCGCTCTTCCAGCACAAGCACAGCTACACATACACAGTACATGCAACGCCGAGGATATACGCCTCATTCCTTCATGCGGCATATATGTGAGGCGGGTGTAAAGGGGTTAAAATACACAAAATACCACCTAAGTTTCCAATACAAATGGTAACATTTCTCTGAAATAATAAAGAAATGAAAGCTTTCAGTTTCACTCGCCCCCCATGTGCACCGTAGGGCCCATCCCAGCATTCAGAATGGTGGAAGTAATTAAAAAAAAAAAAAGGAGAAAAAATAAATGAACGCATAATAAAATATACAAATAGAAGCATCACAGGAAGAAAGGCAGATAAAGGCGAGTTTGGGCTTCAGAGGGGCCGGGTTGTCCGATTCTTTCCTCGCTGCACATGGCCTATCTCTCCGGCATCTAACAGCGAGACCCCTCCATCATCGGACTTTCACAGGGGCCTCTGAATCATCCTGGCAGTTCAACATCTGCCTGACAGGACCCAAACCACAAGCCGTGTGTGCCGGACTCCGCGCCCCGATTCCCCAAACTGCTGTATGTTCTGATTAATCCAACCAGCCCTAATCAGAAGAGACGTCACTGTGCATGCCAAGCCGGGCTGGCTCCAGAAAATTGTTCTGTATACATGAGGGGGGATACGGGCAGATCCAGATCCCGGCTCCCGAGAGGGGCTACACTCACTCATAGCCTCCTACAGTATACAGTTGCAAGAAAAAGTATGTGAACCCCTTGGGATTACGTGGAGTTTTGCATGAATTGGGCATAAAATGTGCTCTGAACGTTATCTAAGTCACAACAATAGAAGAACACAGTCTGCTGAACATAATACTACACAAACATTAGATGTTGCCATGGTTTAATTGCACATAACATGTAAACATTCACAGTGCAGGGAGGAAAAAGTATGTGAGGCCCTAGCTTAATGACTTCTCCCAGAGTTAATTGGAGCCAGGAGTGAGCCAACCTTGACTCCAATCAGTGTGATGATATTGGATGTGTTGCTGACAGCTGTCCTGCCCTTAAAAAACACACACCTGTTTTGGGTTTACTGGTTTCAAGAAGCACTGTCTGATGTGAACCATGCCTCGCAGAAAAGAGCTCTCAGAAGACCTACAATCAAGAATTGTTGACTTGCATGAAGCTGGAAAGGGTTACAAAAGTATCTCCAAAAGCCTTGGTGTTCATGTGTCCACGGTAAGACAGACTGTCTACAAATGGAGAAAGTTTAGCACTGTTGCTACTCTCCCTAGGCGTGGTCGTCCTGTAAAAATGACTGCAAGAGCACAGCGCAGAATGCTGCATGAGGTAAAGAAGAATCCCAGAGTGTCAGCTAAAGACCTACAGAAATCTCTGGCACATGCTAACATTTTTGTTGACACATCTACAATAAGGAAAACATTAAACAAGAATGGAGTACATGGGAGGACACCACGGAGGAAGCCATTGCTGGCCAAAAAGAATATTGCAGCACGTTTGAAGTTTGCAAAAGAGCACCTGGATGTTCCACAGCACTACTGGCAGAATATACTGTGGACAGATGAAACCAAGATTGAGTTGTTTGGGAAGAACACACAATACTATGTGTGGAGAAAAAAAGGCACAGCACACCAACATCAAAACCTCATCCCCACTGTGAAACATGGCGGAGAGAGCATCATGGTTTGGGGCTGCTTTGCTGCCTCAGTGCCTGGGCGGATTGTTGTCATTGATGGGAAAATGAATTCCAGAGTTTATCAAGACATTTTGCAGGAAAACGTACGACCATCTGTCCGCCAACTGAAGCTCCGCAGAGGATGGGTGATGCAACAGGACAATGACCCAAAGCATACAAGTCATTCAACAAAACAATGGCTGCAACAGCACAGAATACGCCTTCTGGAGTGGCCCAGTCAGAGTCCTGACCTCAACCCCATTGAAATGCTGTGGCATGACCTTAAGAGAGCGATTCACACCAGACATCCCAAGAATATTGCTACACTGAAACAGTTTTGTGAAGAGGAGTGGTCCAAAATGACTCCAGATCGTTGTGCAGGTCTGATCTGCAACTACAGGAAACGTTTGGTTGAGGTTATTGCTGCCAAAGGAGGGTCAACCAGTTATTAAGTCCAAAGGTTCACATACTTTTTCCTCCCTGCACTGTGAATGTTTACATGTTATGTGCAATTAAACCATGGCAACATCTAATGTTTGTGTAGTATTATGTTCAGCAGACTGTGTTCTTCTATTGTTGTGACTTAGATGACGATCAGAGCACATTTTATGCCCAATTCATGCAAAACTCCACGTAATCCCAAGGGGTTCACATACTTTTTCTTGCAACTGTATATATATATACTCTTCTAATATGGAATGTATATAATATATACTGTATAATGTATATACACCAGAGTACTTCCACTACAGAATGTATATAATTTATTTTTA